>NC_073692.1:343018303-343043303 GCF_029784155.1 Uranotaenia lowii
GTCAGTCATTCATCTATTCCCGTGAGTGACAGACGTGTTTAAGTGAATCTCTGAATTGAGATTCGTAGAATCACGACACTAAGTAGATGATTTCAATTCAGAAAATGCTTTTAAAATTTAAAAACAACACTGCTCTAGCTCACATTTTTTGCTAACTATTCGATTTTTTCCGCCTTCCATTTTTATTTCTGTCTAAAACCCACTTTTTCGGGTAATTGTGTATAAAAGTTAATATAAATAGCGTACAAAACTAAAGGATATATCAACCGATGCACAATTTATAGGGTTACAATTTTTCATGCTAAAGAATCAATCCAAAAAATTGAAAATCTGAGTTGAAACGATCAATCTTTCATAAATCGATCATATATCGACCAATCCTATTCCTAATAACTCTACTTTGAATTTCATAATACGCTGAAATGCCATAAATTGATTAAGAGAATATAAAAAAATTGTCAATAAATTCATAAATAAAAAATTGTCAAAATTCAATAAATTCACTCGAATGCGTAAAAATTAGCCCAAATCTAACGAGTATAAAACTGATAAAAGATACATCGAGGAACGTTTAACTTACATACAAATATTTTGAGCCAAACAAATCAAACAAAAAAAAAATAATTGCTATGTCATGGCCGTAGGAACGGGGAGGGGGGGAAGGTGGGTTGGAGTTAACCCCCCCCCCCCCCCATGAGGGTCCAAAAATGCCAAGCAAAATGTTTTTCTCAAACCAAAAAATTCCGAATTCCAAATTCCAAATAAAATTTTGATGAACGATAAAAAATATTCGAGAGTAACAATCTCCACTCAGAACTTAAGTCAAAACTTCGAAATCTTTTTTTTAAAAACGAACACAAACACATACATCATTAAAATTATGTTTTGGCGTCTTAATTTTTTCAGTAAATTATACAAAATTGATGTGAATAACTTTTCGAAAGCTTAAAATATGGTTAAAAATTGTATTTTATGTATTAAAAAAGCCAAATGTTTTTCTTCATGATTTTTATTTAATAATTTTGATATCGCTGGATATTGAAAAACTAATTTCCACGGCTCAAATACTTGGGGAAAAATATCTGGAAAGGTTAGGCTAGAATAATTCCGGATTTTGTAGTTCCAATTTGGCCAAAAACGATTAAAATTCGAAGTCTGAACTTCAGTTTGGATCATCATTAGGAAAAAAATCCTGCTTCGAATCTCGGCTCTGTTTTTCAAACTATCATGTTCGAAACTCATCCTTTCGGAATATGATAAGAAAATATTTGAAATTACAAACCATTTCTAGGATTTTAAATTTTTGCTTCAAAAAAAAAGTTTCATAATGGTGAACCAGAATTGAAAAATCTTAAATAGTTTCATCATTAGCAATTTTCTTTCAGATTCACAAGTTGAATTCCGAATAAATTACTGAAGAAAGAATTCACATTGAAAGCCAACAATTCAGAACTTAAGTATGAGATTTTTGGTTAAGAATTCGGATCCAAATTTCGCTATATTTGGCTTATAATAAGTGAGAATTTTTAACTGGAACTTAGATTCGAAAAACGTTTTCGAATTTGAAATTCAGATTTTGAATTCAGGATTAAAACGCAGTACTCAGATTTGGAATTAAGTTAAGTTAATCAAGATTTAAAAATCAATGTGAGAATTTTCACCAAGAATTCAAATTACAGGCGATCACAAATTCATAATTTTGATTCTGGATTCAAAATTAAAATTTGACATACAATCAGAGCCAGTCTGAATCACAAACCAGGAAAAAAACCAGGAAAAAATCACAAATAAAAAATAAAATTTTGATTTGTGGGAAACCTGTTTTTTTTTAAATTTAACTAAAAGTATACTTTACTGTTTTTTTCGCATAATTTATATTGTAGATTCATCTTTAACATAGTTTCAAACTTAGATATTTAATTTTATTTATTTATTTTAATTTGATTTGAACCGTGAACTTAATGCCTTCTTTTTATTTCTAAATATTCGGAAAATGTTTACCAATGCCAAAAATGGACATGTTTGTGGTTGAAAAGAACTTACTTATTTAATGAAATATAAAAAGTTTTTCTTTCAAATGAAAGCTTCAAAACCCTAATTTATTTTTTTAATCTTTTTGAAAAAAATGGCAACTTCTAGTACTTATTTTTGAAAGTTAGAAATTTAAACATATTTTTTTTACTATTCTTTTCGTATGCATTGTTCAAGCAAAAATGTTAAAGGAAATAATTTGTCACCAGCCGGTTCTTCCTACGGCCTTTGGCTATGTATCAATAGCATAAGCCAATTAGTTAGAAAAAAAATGAATTTCGAAAATGTTTAGAAAATTAAAAAAAATTATATAACTTTTTCACTAGACTTTACAGAAGAACGTTTTAGTTTTTTTTGATATCTAAGATTTTTATTCGTTTATCATCTATGTAGCAGACTGCAAAACATTTTGTTTTTGAAAATATCTGAGATTCTGGTTTAAAATTTCTTTGCAATCTGATCAAATTGATGTATTTTCGTAGAACTGTAGAAAAATTAAAGAGAAAAATTATGTATACCTAGCTCTTTCTCAGAAGTCAAAATTACTAGCACTCATCGATAAAATGATCATTTAATCAAAATCTTTCTTCTGGTGTCTGTTACATTTAACAGTTTTTTTTTCATAAATATGCACAAATTTTTCAAAACTCCTATATCCGTCAAAATGAAATCTTTATTTTTTTTTTGCATCGATGTGATTTTTGTCGCCATTTGCTAGGTATCAGAAATTGATCCTTTTTGATTATTTCTAACAAATTTTTTTTTAAATATAATTTTTAGAACACGTTATATTGTGGCCATCAAGGAATAAAAAACTTTTTTTCATTTTAATTAATAATCCTCCTTATTGCAAATTTGTTACTATTCTCAAAAAATTCTCTCTCTTAATTTCATTGTTTTATTTCGGAATTTAATTTAGATTTGTAAATAAAAATTCTTGGACCACAATTCACATTGAGAAATGAATTTCAGAATTTTCAAAGACAACACGATATTTTCGAATAATAATTCTGACAAATATATCAGAATAATAAAAATAAATCAGTGTTTCAAAATCAGGTTTAAGTGCATAGCAATTATAATCAAAAACTTATCCTAAATATTTGTTTTTCGAAAAAAGAATCATTAAAATTTGTGATTACCTTGCGTTGATATAAAGAAGCTCACTAAAAATAGACAATTAAAAAGTTTCAAAATACTTTCTACTATTAAACAACAAATGTATTATTTTCATTCATAAACGGCCGTTTATAACAAGAGATCCCTAAATTAATGAAATAAAAACTTAGAAATTTTTCAAAACACCACAAATTTTGTTCAATAATATCAAATTGATGGAAAAATGGCAGTGCGCAGCATCCTCCTCCTCTATCACTTTTTTAAAACGAAAGTTTTTTCACGAGATATTAAAGTTCTTTTAAAGTTGTTCCCCTGAAATCCGAAATAAAAAGAAACTCCTTAATAAGTTTAAACTATTTTTATTTCCCTTGTTTCTCGACCGGAAAATTTCCTATAGAAAATTAAGAAATTGGCACAAAACCTAACTCGGTTCCACAGAAGAAACATAAAGGATGTTGATTTTTCCGATCAAAATATTCAATTTTCCCATACAAACATAAAAGTTCAAATTTACTCATGTAAACCTTGATTTAAAATTCTGCAAAAAATCATGGATGAGTTTAGAACGAAAACGGAGCTTTTTAGAACCCAGAGTTTAAGAAATTCAAAATGACCCTAAATCGACTCAGTCTAATACATTATGTACAACGTAATCTTTTTGAGGGTTGGTGATTTCACTTGTAAGATTTTAGCTATTATATTCTTGAAAACGCACGCTTAGTTTCAAGTGATTATAAGATTTATTCTATAACATCATGTTTCATAAACCCTCTTTGCTTCTGTTCGTTATGAAGAATCTATTTTGAACTTTGAAGAATTCACAGAAGTAAATTGTCAAAGTATACAATTTAATTCAAGTTTTTTTGCTTAATAAAATTATTTCCGTTTTTTCATGTTATTGACTGTACGATGTTTGATGAGTGCCGATATGATTGCCAGAAAAAGCAATAAAAAATCATTTGAAACAATTACAAAGCTTCATGCGAATACAAACAGGCCAAACAAGTGCTAAATACAGTGTTCACTATATGCAATCAACAACGCACACAATTTCTACAATAAATAAAATGGACCATTCACACGTACTAGCAAAAAAAAATCCATATTAAATTATTTTGTCCAGCGGGGTCCTGTCAGTTTGGGTGTTTGGTCAACGAAAAAAAAAAAATAGAAACAGTCCAATGACCAAAATAAAGACAACATAAAACTAAAAAAAGCGCAAAAAAAACAGTCGCACCAAATGTTTCGTGTTCTATTGTGTGCTACTCTCAATCAAAAAAATGCTTCCACAAATACGACCAGCACGACAATCAAATAAATTTCATTTGTCATTCGGAGAGAAAAATGAGAAATTCACAAATTTGGCCACCACACACACCGAATGTTCAACAAATAAAAATAGGGAGGTAAATGCTTCGAAAAATTGTGCAGGTACAATATCCGCAGTTGGCAATGTGGAACCAATTTAGGCAGACTGTCGAGAATAGAAAATTTATAGAATTTTTAAGTAAACAGCTCTCGAATGCTGAAGCTTTGGTGTGTTACTGAGGAGATGGATTAGAATCGTTGGAATCAAATTTTTGAATGAAATTTGAACAATTTGGAGAGGTGGTTCTGGAGCAAATGATTATTCAGGATAAAAACGTTAACGTTAAAAATCTTTTTTTCTTATATAACTTACCAACACTGTTCAGTATTTTGTGTGTTTTTTTTTTGTTTTTTCATTAACAGCTCTATTATTACAAATTCGATACATTTTATGAATATTGACCGTTCAAATCACACAGTTTGATAGAAATATCGATTTGCAAAGCAAATCAAGCTCTTCAATAGGTTCATTTTCACGTTTAATTCCATGGTCATTATAATTCCTTACTGCATAACTATTTATTCTACGAATACATTTGAAATATTTCCTAACCTCAAATTTCAACATGTGATTCTATGCTTGGAAACCCGATGTCTTCCTTGTCGTCAGTGAACGGGATCTTCTTGCTTGCAACCTCACCAAACTTTTACCATCAGGAACGACCATCACTTTTTTAGCTGTACCATCTTCCGAGCTTCCTGATCCAGGCTTGACTACTCGATTTCTTCTTGTTTTTGCTGCTGTTCAGCGCGTACAAACATCGGCCTTACTCCACTAAGGTCCACAATCTTCTTTGATTTCTTTTTCTTGTGTCAACGATGGAAATGATAAGACGTCGATGTTTGTTCCTGTCGTTCAGATGTTTGTTCCTGCATTGTTCCACCATTATTTCCTGTCAAAGTATGAGCATATGATCTCAATCTGCTGTTTACCGTGTTACGATTCGGCAGTTGACTTTTAAATGCTCTGTTGATCCACATTTGAAGCATATGTTCACCATGCCTTCGTAATAAACTCTTATTTTAAACTGCTGGATGTTAAATTGTGCTGGAATTTCTTCTCTTAGTTCACTATGGACACCACGAACACCATTCTAAATCGGGAATCCTAGTTTTGCTGGATAACACTCTCTGACCATCTGTTGAATTTTTCCATAACGTCCATAACGTGAAAAAACTGTTGCTATCTGTTGATCGTCCACTTCGGGGGGTAAGCCAAAGACCCGGACATATTTAACAAATCCGTATGCCTCTGAAGCGTAAATCTTAATTTTACTACCATCAGAGTAAGCAAAGTCTATTGACGGTCCCAGTTTTGTTAAAGTCTCTTTCATAACGTTTTCCTTTTTAAATTTGACAAAAAGACAAAAGTCTTCTCGATACATTGCCGAAAGGTCACTTGCATTCCAACATTGCTGTCTGAAGTAGTCAAAAATCTCTTCATTGGGGATTCTGAGTTGATGGTCCAAAACGAAACTTCACGGTACATTCCCGGACTACTTTTGTTTCCATTTTTGTTCACTGTTTAACACGTGTTCCTATGAAAGCAAATAGTGCTTTCTAATGACCTTGAACGTTCACAGTTGCACAATACGTCCACAACAGAAAGACGTCCGCACTTTACCGAGTCAGAAAATGAACTGTTTTGAAATTTAGTAGAACAGATTTAAGACTAAATATAAAAATGGAATAAGAGAACTGATCATTGAATTGAAGCATTGAAACCCTTTTTCGACTTATTTCAAAATTCGCCGCGGTTAAAAAACCACATCCGTATTTCATTTCTTAACTTGGTCCATCGAGTAACAAAAAAAAACTACATCATATTTTAGAGTAGTTGACGCATTCAGTTTTTTTTAACATTTTTAACATGATTGAATAAGTCAATAACGCTGGATTTACGCCTTAAATCCAGCGTTATTGACTAATTTTTTAATCATCTAGTTTTTTTCAGCCAGTTGATAATTTGTAAAAAGATAAACTGAAGTTTATAATCGTTTTGTTAGGTTAAGGTTTTTTTTCAGAATAAAAACGCTTAAAAAATCATTATACGAAAAAAAAAAACGATAGATGAACTGAAAAATACTTCTGACAGCCCTAGAAAATGTTTGTGACATCATGTTTTTTTTGAATTTTTAACGTATTCTGCACGTTTGTTTTATTCTACCTTAATATTCAATCAAAATTCTCATATTTTTTTAAAATTCGAACCAAGGAATTAAAATAAACGGAAAACTATATTCATAATCTTTCACTTGAAAAAACTTAATAATAAGGTGTTGAAAGAAATATTAAAAAAATACTTTTAAATTTTTACCTTACCAAACTCATAGATTAAAAAAAATGTAATGTTGAAATGTAGATATTTTTAGCAAAAAATGTAACTCAATATTATTCAAAACAATTATAAAATGTTTCGTAAAATGATAAAAGCTTCCCAGCAATCATTTTTGTGGGTGTATTTCTCAACAACTTTTTTATGGGGATTTTTTTTTATTATCTGACGGGTTTGCGCCGGGGTTCTTCGGATTTTCCCCAAAATTTCAAATTTGGTTTATTTTTACGACTTAGAAACACATGTATTTTTTCAGATTTCTAACATTTTTATTTTTCGAGTTAGCTTCGGTTAGATTTTTTTTGTAAATAAAAAATAAGCATATTTCAAAGCTACATAGCGCTGTTATTTTTCAACGGAAATTATAAAATAGCACATCAAAATGCATTAAAGTTTTATACGCTTTCCAAATAAAATAATTTAAAAAATTATTTAATTACCTTCAACATGAAAAAGTGTAAATAAACTTTAAATGGCGTCTAAAAGTACCGTCTACATCACCGAATATTTTGCGAAAAATACCATTGTATAGCTCAATGTATGATGCAACTTTCGTCTGAAGATACCAAAGTGGGCCAACAACACCTTGAAGAGTTGTGAAAGAAATAATGACAATAAATCTTTTTTTGCATCGAAAACAAACAATGGTCGAACAACTGCACTAACATATGGATGGAGGTAGCACGCACTTCTAACAACATGGAAACAAAAGAACTTATCAAAGCAGGTAAAAACACTATTTTTTCGTGCTTTGTAGAGTGTTTGCAGCGAAACTGACTTCTGGTTATATCCAATAGTCTAAGTATCATACTGTTAATGTGATAGAACCAATAATGGGAGTTTTGCTTTTACAGCCTAATTATATACTACATAACTTATTAACTTTTCGATCAAAGATCATTGTAAAGCATAGTCAATGCCAATAGTAGAAGGTTTCAGTCCCTGTGTTTGGGATCACAAAAAAGTGGTTAAAAATAATATAAACATGCTTTATATAGTTTTTATATCGGAAGCTTAGCCCTGGACACCAAAATCATTACACATTGATCAAATACGTATGAGAAAGTGGCAGAGATGTTGTAGAAATAATCGAACAGCTGATTATGGCCAGCCCAGGCTGTAAAAAGCATCATTCCCTTTATAGGTAATATGACATTAAAAATATGATACTAACACCGTATTCGTATTCTCTATTCGCTCAGTTTTGAGGTTTACCATACAAGAACGAACATAATTCGTCGTCAGTGTATTGCTACCTCACTCGCTCCCACGCGAATCTTCAGAGTTCGACCATTGTCAGATCAAATCTGGGGCATTACAGATGCAAAACTGAGCGCATAAACTACTAAAAATGTCAGCAAAATGTGCAAAACTGGGTATAAACGAATACGTTATTAAATTATTGGATATAACATGAATCAGTTTTGCTGCAAACACTCTACAAAGCACGAAAAAATAGGGTTTCTACCTGCTTTGATAAGTTCTTTTGTTTCCATGTTGTTAGAAGTGCGTGCTACCTCCATCCATATGTTAGTGCAGTTGTTCGACTATTGTTTGTTTTCGATGCAAAAAAAGATTTATTGTCATTATTTCTTTCACAACTCTTCAAGGTGTTGTTGGCCCACTTTGGTATCTTCAGACGAAAGTTGCATCATACATTGAGCTATACAATGGTATTTTTCGCAAAATATTCGGTGATGTAGACGGTACTTTTAGACGCCATTTAAAGTTTATTTACACTTTTTCATGTTGAAGGTAATTAAATAATTTTTTAAATTATTTTATTTGGAAAGCTTATAAAACTTTAATGCATTTTGATGTGCTATTTTATAATTTCCGTTGAAAAATAACAGCGTTATGTAGCTTTGAAATATGCTTATTTTTTATTTACAAAAAAATCTAACCGAAGCTAACTCGAAAAATAAAAATGTTAGAAATCTGAAAAAATACATGTGTATACAAGTACATGTCGTAAAAATGAACCAAATTTTAAATTTTGGGGAAAATCTGAAAACCCCCGGCGCAAACCCGTCAGATAATAAAAAAAATCCCCTTATACGTTTCATATACATTATAGAATGATCGTATGAAATCTAGAATGTCTAAAAAGGAGGCAATATACATACATATTTTCAACTTCTGTTTAAAACGATAAGAGTATACAATTTGGACGATATTCGATTCCTTATTCATACAATCTGAAAGAATTTGCGACAATATTTGCTGCTTCTGTCATTGGGCAATTCTTGCAAATACCCCGTTGATTTTAAGCAATCTGGTTGCACTGCTGGTCGCAGAGAGAACAACAAAGCTGTTCTCTCGCTTGACCCACGCAGGAGAAAAAAAGGAACGAAATCGTCTTCAAAATCTGCAAACATGGCGGAATTTTTATCATATCTGATTCAAACAATTTATTCCGACTTCGAATAACAATTTTTACGACCTTTTACTTGAGTTAGTTGAAATTACGATTTGCAGTAACGTTTTCAATGACTTGAGTTACAATTTTTAATGCGATTATATGTTTGCTGGGTTTTTCAAAGACCTATAAATTCACCCAATTTTATATGTAAAAATGATATAACCACTTTTAAAAATGCAGGGTGGCAACGTAAAAGTGATACACTTCGTTTATTCCATGAAACTAAAGCCAGTTTTTTTTCTCTTTGGAAACGATATCATTAGAAAACTAAGTACTTCAGTCAAGGCCGGATTAAAGGGGGGGCAAAGGGGGCAATTGCCCCCGGTTAAGGGGGGCCCCCCGAGGGAAAAAAGTTTTAACATTACCTTAATCATACTAATTCAATTTACATATACAAATCTATGAAAAGAAATCAAAACTAAAAAATTGGAATGAAAACTTGAAATACATATAACAACTAAAGGCGGGGGGGGGGGGGGGGGGGGGGGGGGCGTGAAATAATATCTAGTAGAGTTTTCTCTAACATAAGTTAAGGGGGGCCCTAGAGTAAGCATTAAAAGGCATTTTGCAGGCTGAGAATGTCAAAATCAGTATTGAATTTCCTGGACAAAAATAAGGTAAACCGAATTCGAAAAAAAAATTCGACAAAAAATGAAGAAGAATATGAGGCAAAACATCTCATATTTTTCGTTTAAATGTCATTCTGTACAAAACAGATAAAATAAAGAAAAACTTCTTCACATTTTCATTACATACAAACGTCTTGCACAATAATAATGTTTATTATTACGTTAACTTTCCAAGTAATCGTTACTGCACTAAAAAGAGCAGCTAATTTCGCCAAAACTGGCTCACAGTGCTAAGAGAGAACAGATAAGGGGCCGTTCAAATATTACGGAACGCAATTTTCGAGAATTTTCAACCCCCCCTCCCCCCTACGTAACACATTCGTCTCAAAATTTCTAAAATTTCAAGATTTCTAAAATTTAATCCACAAAGCGTAACAAACTGGTATACCCCCTCCCCCTCCCCTTAAAGCGTTACGTAATATTTGAATGGTCCCTAAGCTTTAAGATAAACATTTCAGAATTTTACCCTGCCAGTATCCGGGTTAAGATCGGCTATTATTATAACTTTTCAATGAATATTATTGATATTTCCGTTGGATTATAAATTCTAAAACCTTTTCCCTGTCTATTTTTGAAAATAAAATCTTGAAAAACTGTTATTGCTTAAATTGGACCAATCGACAATACAGAGTTTCTTTATTGAATTTCTATTCTAATTTCTTTCTTAGAATTGAAATTCGTATTGAATTATTTTCAACTGATTTTACAAAAAAATTAGCATCTACTGGAGTGAATATCCTGAATTCAGCATATCATTTTCCAAATGATCATTCTTAAATTATAATAAAAACGAAATCATAGTTGAGTTCCTAATATCATTGAGTGATTTTCTTAACATGGATGTTTCTATGTTTCAAATCTAATCTTTTTACAGATTCAATTCATTGAGATTTTCAAGTCTTGTGTTGTTTCTTCAATTACTGAAGCTCAGTTTTTTGGCATTTCTGAATTTTGAGAGCTCAGGATCTTTTTTAAGGTGCTAAACTCATTAGGATTCCTTGTCTGACTTTTTTCAATTACTGATTCTGTGTTTAAAACATTAAATTTCAATTCTGATTTTTTTTTCAATCGATCATTCTTGCACCTATGCCCCTTTGGCTTTGAGGGCATCGAATGAGACTTGAGAATAACAGTTTATTTAGTGTTATGGATAACAATTTTTTTAATCTGATGAGAGATTGTATCCCATTTACCCGAAAACCATTGCCCAGAATGAATTTTTCCCAGAATGACAAATACCCGAAATCAAACCCCAGAATGAACCATTTCCCAGAAAAAAATTCCCCAGAATGCACCATTTACCAGAATTTTTTCTCCCAGAATGGACCATTTCCCAGAATTTTTTTCTCCAGAATGGAACATTTACCAGAATGGCACAAATCCCAGATTTTTTCCCCTAGTATTTTTATTTGTTTTTTTTTTCTAATGAATTCTTGAATTTTTCATATGATTCGAAATTATTTTTTTCAAAATGATTTTTTAAATGAAACTACGACTTTGAAATTTTTCAACTAAATTTATTTTAGAACCAATATTGTGCTTTGTTTATGGTTTGGGTACTTTAATTGATTCAATGCTTACCATGGTCCTTCAAAAAACTGTTTTGGTACCCGACTCCTCACGCTGCGCGTTCGAACTTGAAAGACCGTTTGTCCTTCACGCTGTCGCGTGGCGGACGGGGCTAAGGGATCATCCCCTAGCTTTCACGCAGACCTAGAAAGCCCCGGCAGACCTAGACCAATGTAATGGGGCCGCCGCTTCCGACGGCGGGTCGGCGGCCTCCTCGGATTTGGGAGCTTCGGCGGCTTTGTGCCGCCTCAGCCCCTTCATCCTCGTTGGTTGCGGCCTTGCCGCAAAAGAATAAAGTTTTGAAACCCCCTTTTTTTTGTTACAATCCTTTTTTTCAAATAATTTCTAGTAAGGATAAATGTTTTCAATTTTCTGGGAAATGGTCCTTCTGGCGAAAAAATTTCTGGTACATGGTTCATTCTGGTGAAAAAAATTCTGGGAAATGGTACATTCTGGCGAAAATTTTTCTGGGAAATGGTTCGTCTGGGGAAAAAAATTCTGGGGAATGGTTCTTTCTGGCGATTGGAATTCTGGGGATTTTTCATTCTGGGCAATGGTTTTCGGGTAAATGGAGTACAACCCTGATGAGAATAATATTCATAAACATTTCATGAAATGGCTTTTTTTGTGATTCAAAGATAGAAAATTGAAATTCATATTTGGTGCAATTTTTGCTTTGGTTCTGATTGTAACTTTGAATTTCTTTTTTTTTATTAAATTTCATTCAAATTTTATTTCTCAAAACTTGATTTACATTTGAGACACTGAATTGTGGTTCTGAAAATAATCTGATTTCAAATTTTGAAATTCTTCAACTTCTATATTTGTATCTCTATGGAATTTTTGATTTGATTATTTTTGTTTTTTTTTCTTGATTTTGTATCGCATGTTTCAAATCTTCATCTAAATATTTCTCGATGATGCACAAACCAGTCAATCAATGATGAATTGATTTAAAATATCTATGCCGTCAAATTTGAAAACTTTAGTTGGTGATAAGGGTATGTTAAAATGAGAATGAAATTTTGCGTTTTGCAGCTTAAATTAGAGCTTTAATTTTTGAGAAATTTCTTAATTCTTCCGCAATGTTTGTACGTGATTAATTAACAATTTTTGTTTGAAGATACCAAAAACTATCTTCTACGTAGACAACATGGCTATTTGAAGACAGTATACTGAACTCATCTCCAGTTCTTGAACACGTTTAAAATGTTTTGTATTCTCTGGGATAGCATTTGAAAAAAAAAACGAATCATAGGGGCCCCCCGAGAAAAATTGCCCCGGGCCCCCCGATAGCTAAATCCGGCCCTAACTTCAGTTAAAGTTTTCATCTTGGTGTTTGATAACGACTCATACGTAGCTCCCGTTTTCTGCTGAAGACGCACGCAGGTCACAGCTTTTTTACGGACGAAAAGTTGATAACTCTGAAGACAACATCGAAAAAGCAAAATGACAGCATGGTTTCACCGTTAAAAATGCTATCAAAATACGTCAGTTGGGATGGTTTGCAGAAGAATATCGACGAATGGGAAATTTCCATTGCTATCAATTGATAAGGACTTTAAAATCAACAAGGAGTATTTACTACGTTCAACACATTTTCAAATGGCATTTGCACCTTTGCGCTAGAATGCTTCTTATCAAAGACAGTATTTATTTTTAACCGCATTTAGCATAAGGTTTCCAGATTGCACGGTTTTATCCGGGTTTGCCCGAATATCTAATAATAATTTCGGGAACAGTCCAGCTCGCCTCGGTTGCCTGGATGTCTTTGAAAAAGTCGAGATTTTCCACGGATTGATTCACTTCATTTGGCAAATCAAACAAAAAAAATCAAATCGCATTCTATAGATCACCAGAACTCTAATAAAGCTAAAATCTGGCTATTTGGTTCTGTTCATGATAACGTTTCTATCATGATTATTTTTAATCTTCTATAAAATCATTACGCTTTGGTAACCAAAGATTGAACCATATTATGAGCATCTTTTCGACTGCATGTCAAGATTTTAGGTAAAATGTGTATGAAATAGTATCTTAAAATAAGTGCGCCTCGTCAAATCTTTAGAATAAGTAAATTTTTACGAAATATTTATTTTTATGGAAAAAAAATAAAACTAAAAATATTTCGCGAAAAACATTTTTCAATAAAAATAGTTGTTGAACATGACATAATGACATCGCAAACATAATGGAATTGAGCTTGAGCTTGAGCTTGAGCTTAGATAAACCGTACATTTCAGTAGTTGCTACTCCGTGATTGACAAGAACCATCAAAATTGCACATAGATCCAAATAAATGGGGCTTGGGATTAGCTTACCATTTTCTGTGTGCACGTTTCGAAGGTTCCTTATCTTATATGGTCAATAACGGCGCCGGCCACGTCCTTACGGTTTATCGGGGAAAGGGAAGGATTGTTAGTTCGACTTCCGTTGCTACTAGAGACCGAATACACCTCTAAATCTCCACGGTCGTCACAGGAAGGGTGGTTTGTTAGTGGGGAAGGTAAATAAGATCTGGATTCCCTTTGGGAAGGGATGTGATCAAAGCAAAGTTAAAAATCGTCGCGTCGCACACTATCGAGTACATCGCGTTTTTATACGTCCTAACTAACAATGTACTAAGCACCGGCGTAACTCACCGAATTTTACCGCGCGCTTAAGACGAGAAGAGGCACTTGGCAACGATGCAACTCACCGAATTTTATCACGCGTTTAAAGTTTAAAACGAGAAGAGCAAGAACGACCTAACGAGCAAAAAACGACGACCGAACCAGCGATCACTTCAATTCACCAACACACACACGAAACGAGATTGTGTTTTGAACATTTTAAAATATGAGATGAAGAGATCTTGTTATCGAGCAGATTCTTTCCAATTAGAATTACGAACAACATATTCTAAAATGACACCTGTAACGCTTCTATCAAAACACTTAAAGCTCTCTAACGCCCTCTTCATTCGATTTCTAATTTTTGAATTTAAATGACAACACTTCGTCAAAAATTTTGATAAAGAAAAGTTTGCTTTTAAATATTTAACAAGTCTTAACAGATCCTAAATTTTGAAAATAAACATGCTCTTTGGGAAGAATAAAACTTCCTCGCTTTAAATTGGGTAATGCATCAACATCTTTTAAATAAATCTATGGAATCAGTCAGCAACTGAATCTTTTCGCGTTAAAAGAAAAAGGAAGAAACACACCTGGAGCTCGATGCCGACACAACATACTTACTAAATATACCAGAAGATGGCAGCGTAATGTAGGTTGGGACTTTTCTACATTAGCGCCATCTCTTCTTCGGATCGAGTAAGCTGTAGCAAACCTCTTCATAATGGCGTCATCAAGATTCCCAAGATGGCAAACAACAAAACAAATTCGCATCTTATTCGCATTGGCATGAAAAAAACTTCAAAACTCCGTGCTTCACGCACGCACCAGCACTTCGCACATAACTTAAACAGAAACACTACTCCAAAACTCGTTTACAACACTTATAATTTCACTCCCGAATCTCTTCATATTTGATTCACTTCCATTATATACAGTGTTACCAGCCTCCTTCGACATCGCAAACATAATGGAATTGATTGAAAATAGGCCTAAAAAAGTATTTACAAACACTTGACAATGTGAATCCATCGTCATGGCGTACTTTTGTGCCCTTCGATTTTGCAACCAACATAGCTTTAGTCAATTCAATGCTTAATAGTTTTATTATGGTCATTAAAATAGCTATTTAGTTGTATAACGGTACAAATAGCTGTAATTTGACATTTTTCTCGCAAGGTTATGAAAATAATCTAAATTTTCAACAAATTGAACAAAAGCTTGCATGCAATAAACTTGCATACAATCTAAATCGCACAAAATCAAAAATCGAGTTGTTTTAGATCGAAAATTTAAAAAAATCTCGAATAAAAAAGGTGATACAATGCCTATTCTCTACAGTTTGACTTTCGCTCTTCCAGTTGTTTCAATTTTCGAAAATTTATTAAATTTTTCAATAAAATACCTTGAACATTATTTATTTCCCCCTTCTGGATTTTCGGAAAAATCAAAGGGGTGGCAGGGTGAACAAAAGATGAAATTGAAATTTTTCCGGCCTAATAAGGAACACTTATTTTGGACCTAGTCAAATTGTTCCAAACTTGATCAAAGTTATAGCATGTTTTTGAATTGAATATGATTGAAGTAAAGTTGTTAAAACTAATGATAATTTTTTAACATTTGTGTTTTCAAAGCTAAAAATGTCGAATGTAGAATGTTGCTCCTATAGGATATATTTTAGTTTTGGAATTCACTTTTTAGTTGTCAAAATGCCGTCCAAGGAAGAAGAACAGCGTATCAAAATTTTGCTCGCGCATCGCGAAAATCCGAGCTACTCGCACGCAAAGCTGGCAAAATCGCCAAAAGTGCATCGAGCCAAAAACGAGCCAGACTATCGACTTACAAGAAGGTAGTGACTTCAAATCGCGATGATAAAAAAAAAGGCCAAAGCGCGATCCCGGAGGCTGTACACGACGATGCTGACGATGTTTGACTGCGTGGTAATGGACGACGAAACCTACGTCAAAGCAGAGTACAAGCAGCTTCCGGGACAGGAGTTTTATACGGCAAAAGGAAGGGGAAAGGTAGCAGATATTTTCAAGCACATGAAACTGTCAAAGTTCGCGAAGAAATATCTGGTTTGGAAAGCCATTTGTACCTGTGGCTTGAAAAGCAGCATTTTCATAGCTTCCGGGACTGTCAACCAAGAAATTTTCGTGAAAGAGTGTTTGAATAAACGTCTGCTGCCTTTCCTGAAGAAACACGGTTGTTCTGTACTGTTTTGGCCGGATTTGGCATCTTTCCATTACGGTAAAAAGGCCATGGACTGGTACGTCGCCAACAACGTGCAGGAGGTTCCCAAGGACAAGAACCCTCCCAACACGCCAGAGCTCCGCCGAATTGAGAAATACTGGGCTATTGTCAAGCGGAATCTAAAGAAGACCAAAAAAACTGCTAAGGACGAGCAGCAGTTCAAGGCAAACTGGCTTTCTGCGGCGAAGAAGGTGGACAAGGTGGCTGTACAAAATCAGATGACAGGGGTTAAGCGTAAGGCCCGGCAATTCGGATTTGGAAAAGCGGAAGCCTAACTTAATATTTTTCTTGAATTTTATACTAATTTATCTTGAAAAAGAAATTTAATTTGATTTTTTAAATAAACGATTTCACCGATTTACACGCGTTTTCCCTTGACCAAATTTTGACCGTATTGCCCTTTAATATTGGGTACACCGATACATTTTGAAAGTATGGTTTTTTGTAAGTAAAACTAAATATAAATATTGAATACTTGTACATGGTTAGGAGAATATAACCCGAGCAGACTTTTATGGCAAAATTATACCTTATTTTGCTATCATGCCTTGAAAGTAAATTGAGGTATCATTTTGCCCGAATTAAGGTGGTACAATGCCAAAATTTGGGTCTCACTTTTCATATATGGATACCTCAATAATGTCAAGTGTAGGTTTCACTGAAACCTTAATGATACCTTATTTAGCCAACGTTTCGAAGCGAGTTTTGAGGGCATAATGATACCACTTTTAGGTATAATTTACAGCCAAAATTTGGCATCGTTGTGATATCAAATCCTTTTTAAAAACGCTGCCAAACGAGGCATCATTAAGCTTTCATCAGAAACCAAAATTTGGCATCACTGAGCTATCTTTTAAATCTAAAACGATATACAAATTTTGGTATTTTACCACCCTTATTATGGCGAAATGATACCAAGAACTTCTAACAAGGCATGATAGCATAAATAAATATAATTCAGCCATTTAGGTTTGCTCCGGATTTCCAAAGTCGCCTTCAGTCATGCAGCGTGTATAGCACTTTATGAGATCATAGTGTCGGAAATTTTGACCTTATGCATGGTTTTGATTTTACTAAAAATTTACAAAAAAAAACATAAATCTCCTTAGATTCTAGGTTCACAATTTTTAAATATCAGAATTTTTTTTCCATGGATAGGGAAAGTCCAGTGGAGTTAAGCTTCTTCCAAGCCTCTTCTCCAACAGGCATAAAACCCTATCAAAACATTTTAACACTTAATTAAAATACAATTTTTTTTTCACAAAAATGTTAAACCATTCCAGTGAGCAAATTATCGCTCTTTGAAGGAGTGGTTGGGGCTACTCATACGCTATTTCACAATTTTTAATAAAGAGTTGTGGTATATTCATTAGTTTGCAGCGTTGCGGTGGTGGCAGTGGAGGGTGATGGGGTGTTTTGATGATTGAATTCTAGTATAGAATGCTTTCTCTAATTGAAAAACTTTTTAAATGTATCTGCGAAGCCGCCTGTATTTAAAAAATGTTATTGTAATGGATACAAAGTAGTTATTTGTTTTGTTTGTCCAAATCATTTTTATGAAGGCATTCAAAATGTTTAATTGAACTGATGAACCTGACTTGGAAATTTGAAGAGTGGAAAAATATCAAAACTAATAAAGGCCCTTAAATAAAAAGATTGCTCATCCCTGATCAAAATCACGAGATATATAATTGTATTAAGCAACAATACGATGAGGCGATGTAATTAATACAATGCGATGTTTTTCAACATCGTATCTTAATATGAAACTATCCAACAAGTTGAGTTGCATACGTTAAGGCGATTTTCATAATACAATAAAAATGTATCACCATACCCATACACCATACAGTTTTGCGTAGATATTTTGATTTCCGTACACCAAATCCGAAATTTCAAATACCACATTATAGTTCTGAAATATAAATTCAAAGCTTAATTTTAAACATAAATGTGGCACTGAATTCCGTATCTACATATTCAATTCTGTATTCTGAATTTGTATACAGTGTATATTCGAGCCTTATCCTGCATATCATAATTTCTGATTCAGAACAAGAATCTGAAATCTGATCTGCTTTTTCTGGGCAATATCGAAAAAACAAAAAAAAATGAGCTTAAAATATTAGACAAAAGAAAGATTTTAAATACTGAAATTCCTCATGACGGCAGTAAGAATTTTTTTTCCTGTGTTTTCATCGTTTAGGATGATTCATCCCTGGGAGTAAGATTTAAAAATTTTGTAGCTTCAAAAAATTAACGTTCACAGTTAAAGACAAATTAAGACTAGTTAATGCACCGAACACAAAACATCTAACTGAAGAAACAATTAAAATTGTGAAGTCGAACAGCAGATACATACAAAATATCGCGCAACACAAATTATTTTTCACTTAAATTATCGCCTGCAGTTATGCAACTGCGATATCCTATCTATCTATCCAGTCATGCAACTTCAATAGGAAATATTATAATGTTACCAAAAAGTCGATTTTTGACCAAACATTTGGATGACTTTTGAATTTTGATGGTGACATAATCGAAACTTTGAAGCATAAGAACACTGATTTCCCATATAGGACATAATCTTCTTTACAATCTTTAAAACTAATATTCATATTGGTGATATTTCACGGCTTTCGAAAAGCTTACATTTGTTAAATAATGATTTCTAATTTACAAAACCTACTTACATTAAGTTTACATACTTCAGGATACATGCCTTTAAAATGTCATTTAAGATACTTTTTAAGAGCTTTGGACAGGTTGGATAAATATAATTACTTAGAAGGTCATATGAATGGTTATAATACTGTGACTGCCCTTATATGAAAATTCAGAGCAAAATGTTAATATTGTACTACCTTTATTCAACCTAAAGTATACCAAATTTTACTAATAAGGCATGAAAGCAAAAATTTATATTCTAAGCAATAAAATATGCTTCAACAATTTTACGAAAACTTATAAACATCGCAATTTTTATTATTGCATTTGAATTCGTTACATAAATTATGGCGTTACAATGAATATCGCCTTAAATTATGCAACTGAATGTGAAGACTGAAACTGAAATAATCTAATATGTATGTACTAATAATAAGATAAAAGCAGTATGTTAAATAAATGGGAATTAAAAACCTTAATATCAGCTAACGGTAATATTTCCACCGCGATATAATTCTAACAAATTTTAAATGTTCTGACATGTAATTTAACTCATTCTATGAAGTCATCAACAGGACTAGTTGCTCCACAGTCCATATGATCCTATTCCGTTTGCAATGAGGGTTCCATCTACGCAACGGCAGTTATTTTTGACCGACAATGATCCCAAATCATTGGTACCGTGAACGAGGTAACTTTGATCACCGGAGTAAATTTGACATCAAATAAACTTTTCCACATCATCATCAATAACTCAGACTATAGTTTGAATTTTCGAAAACTGTTTTCTACGTTTGAAAGCCTATCAATTATGGAGGTAAAATTTTATTTGTATTCTCAAGCTCAAACTATTTAGCAATTATTATAATTTTTGCCCCTAAATGTAGGCAGCATCATAGTTCTCTTTTCGATTATAAATATTTTTAAAATAAAACGTTAACGTTAACGTTAGCATATGTAAATATTGTAAAGGTGTTTGTATCCTTTATGATCAAGAAAACTCGTTAAAACCGTCAGAATAGAGACGACTCAATGTCACCCTAAAGTATCAAATTCTGAACAGAGACGAAAACGATTTTTAAATCAATTTTAAAGTAGTCTCATAAATTTCTGCATCCAGGTTTTACGTTCATAGGAGGCCAGTAGCGGTTTTAAAATTATTAAACATGCCACATTTCCCTTAACAGAAAAAAATAATCGAAATATATTTAATAAAAGTGATCAATCTTCTTACCCCGGATTACGGTACCTATAACAATTTGTGTTTCCTGTCCAAATAAGCGCAATATACATATATGAATTATTTATTTTAGTGTTATTAGACTTATTGCACATCAGTTTTCACTCTCGCCTTTCCTAGACAAATAAAATGAAGAGAATTCTAATATTAAAATGGCATTTACAGCACATTGTGACTGTTTAAATTTACTTAAAATCACTTGAACCAAGATTTCTATCCAAAGAATAGTTTCACTGCGTAAAATAGCAACTATGAAATGTACCTTTTTTCTCTAAATCGGTCATATTCCGCTTTTCCAAAAATCGACACCGATATGAATAACATATCGTATGAAAAAATACTTTTCACAATTTTGAAAATTGGAACAATTCAATGACGCGCTTCGTTTTCCCCTAGCAATCTTTTGCTTCAGTTTGCATTTTTTACGAAAACTGAAAAAAAACAGTATAAGTGGCAATTGAATTTAAAAAAGCATTATTTAAATCAATATTACGGCGTTATACAGGTATGAATGACAACGTAAGTATGTATAACTAAAGTCGCCTCTTATTATGCCGTCTGTAATATAAATGTACGAACTTAGGTTTGGTTTATTTTAACTGTAGTAATGTGCCATTAGAATCACTTAAATAAATTTTATGTTTAGCTTGATGTGAGAACTTGAGTTTTATATTATTGATATTCTAGTCCAGTCAAATTTTAAGTTATACATAGCAGTTTCGTTTAGTTTTTAATGAAACCACCCTTATTGATTTCATTAGTTTAGCTGCAACTTACAGAAAAAAAAACTAAACATTGTACTTCGGTATGACGAAATAAATTCACTAAATTCATCCAGTCTACATTGCTGTTTTGGTACGAGTTTCAGTTCTCCCATATTGTTCGGACATCTTGAGAAATTTTTGGAGCCTCCAAATAATATGGTTGTCCTCGTTGTAGCAACCAATTAGGGAAAATCGAAAGGTCGAATGAAAGAGAAAAAAGGGTTACTTACATGGCTCAATTTCTGATTTTATATTAACCGCTTCGCCTTGTTTACATCGCGCTTGTACTTCAGTACTTCTTGCAGCCCATTGTAAGTATGTACTCCATGGTGACCATCGACTACGACGAGGTTTCAGTACCGGATGATTATGCTTCAGCAATTTAAAAATGAAGAAGGCACAGCTTTAGCAGATTGTCAAATTTTTACGTTCGGACATCTAGACGAATTTCATTCTCACCTGCTGAAGTTACAGTGAATTTATCCGGATGAATCCATCGATCGCTAGTGGTGGGTTCTTCAGCATAATCAACAAATTAGTAGTGTGCCAGGTTCCTGCATTCTTTTTCGATGGGGGCTGGTACAGCTATCAGCAACGCACAGTAAGTAGTGTTTCCAGGGATCAGATCCACCGTACAGAAACAACCTGGCTCCATTCCGCCGGCTGGATACAAAATGTAGGAATCCTGGTTGAGGATGCAGTGCATTGGTGTGTCGTACTGGCTCGACTTATCGTCATCCTGCGGGAAGAGTAAAAATGGTTTTAACCAACTCTTGAAGCTGTTATTCCGGAATCCCCCCGGACTGTGTTGAGGGATTGTGTTTATACCTGAATTTATACTTTACCTGAATTTTATTCATCATTTCACAACTATCTTGACTAAGCACTGGGATAACACGAAATAGCAGGTGGAACCTAACAAAACAGCTATGGTTGTTCCAATTCGACCGGTCCTACTTGTAAATATTTTGGTTGATACTTGGATCAGCAACATGGTATATATGTCTAGTGGTGTAACGCGAGCCTTATAGTAGTGGTACAATTGTTTGACTTTTTTTTTAATGTCTTAATGAGAACGTGGAATGAAAAGGGACAATTTTGATTAAAAAATTTTGATTAAATTTCATTGTTCAAAGATGAATAATGTTAAGAAATTAAATTAAAAATTGAATATCACATTGAAAAAAACCTACTATGCAATAATTATAAACCGTTTCATATTTAAAACTAGTGGTTATGTTCAAACTTGGCTAAAGATTTTTTATTATTATTATAAGTTTAATGAAGTGTTATTCTTAAAAAAAATTGTTTTTTTTTTAAAAGCGTTTCAAAAATGAATTTAAATTAGTTTCGTTTCCAAAAAGATTTTTTTTTGTTCTGTTTTTTCATAGTTACTTTTCAGCTGCAAAATTGTTATTGTTAATATTGTTATATTTGTAATTATTATTGTTATTTTGCAGCTGCAGACTTGTTGAAATTATTAAAGCATAAATTTTTTAATCACGGAAATAACAGTGAAAATAACTCTTTTTATATTAAATATCTTTTTTTGATTAATAAACATGTTTATAAACATAAACCCAGAAAACAGACGTACAAGCTCGAACAAAAAACCGTCAAAAAAGTGTGTAAAATTTCAAATGCTATCACAAAAAAAAATACGTTAAAAACTGACTGCAAACAGTGCCATCTATTGCGCCGTTCAAGAGTTACAAATCAATTTTAAAGTGCCAAGTTTTCGAAAAGGCGTAATCGTAGCCAAAAAACAAAAATTAGTTCAAAAAGGGTGTTGGGATTTTTACACAAGTTTCGTGGGCTAGCTTGTTCGTCTGTTCTCTGTGACATAAATCAATCTATTGTATGAATATTTTAAATTTTCAATATGGTGTTTTTGCACTTGCGTCAATTTTTTTTACCAGAATTGATTACATGTCATTAAACATTAAATGGTTTGTTATTAAGTATTTTGAAGTCATAACAATTTTGTCGAATGGTTCTAATTAAACAATAAGATTACGTTACATTCAAATCAGTCATTTTTTAAGTACACAAGTGCTTTTTATGGGTATACAATCGGAATATATCGGATGCGATTTTTTAAAAAATTTATTCAGGAAAAAAGGTACCAAATTCTGTATAAAACCATTTAGCAGAATTAGGTAAAGTTTGTTTTCATCTCGATTAAAATTCAAACATCTTAGTAAACCTGATTTTCCTTTGCAGAAAACCACATCATGCTTGCATTTTGATCTCACTTTTTTGATCAGCGAGAATGAATAAAACCTCAATGATACCTTGTTTTGTTATCTTAGAAAAAACAAAACCAAATAGTGCTTTCATTTTGGTCTCAAAGCCTTATTTAGGTGTTGATTTGATATCATATTTTGAAATATTGATACTTTAGTGAAGCCTAATTTTGCCATCGGGAAAAATGCTATACTAAATTATGCTATCATTTTGGCATTGATAGCTGATTTTGGTTACTGTTTGCTATCGATTCAGGCATCAAAGTCTGCTCGGGAAATATAAACTGAGATACCAATAAATTATATACTCACTCATGAATTGATGTTTGAGTATGGTAACATAAAATCTGAAAAAAAAAAGATCAAATATAGCGAAATATGGCTCATCTGTCCTAGTCCTTCTATTCGAGAAAAGTCGCCATAGCTGAAAGGTGAATTGATCCACTTTGGTGTTTTAGTTGCACCACTTGAACTCCCGTAGGAGGTTGATATATAATATTTTTCCTAAAAACTGTCCAGAATGCAAACACACAACTTTTTCTGCACCTCCAATTTCCGAGCCCAAACTATGGCAACGAATAAATACGTCCTGTTCCGCGCATATAAATTTTGATATCGGAATTAGATGTGTCGGTTGTCGCCTGGACAGCAAATATTCTGAACCCAGAGAGAGAAAGAAATGGGCAGATGGAAAAATTGCGGCTCCTAAAACGGGGATTTTTTCTCCTTCCGATCCGTTTCTATAATTTTTGGAAAATGTCCAAATTGGTACAAGATTGGTAGGTTGAGTTGATTCCTACGGGCTCAAATTTACAAACCCGATCACGAATCGGTTCCCATTTGGGACTGTGGGGTTTGTTTTTGGAGAAAAATAATGAATAACGGATAATCTTGAATTTATCGGTGTGCCGGAGCGCTCTGTCTCTAGGATTAGAATAGAACATTTGATCCGATTCGTTTTAGGTAAATTGGGATCCGAGAGTTAGTGAGTGAGTGGGATCAAAAAACAGCGATTTACTGGATGCAAATGGAATCGATGCATATCTATGACTCAGCGTATCGTTCTGGATCCCTCGTTGATTGGCTGCGCTAATATGGAACAAATATTTTGGTTTAATCAAGTGGTTCCGTTGGATAGTTCTGTGAATAGCTCGTCGCCAACGTTTCGGTCAAACATGGAGGGTCGAAAGTTGTTATGAATAAATTTAGATTTATTGCACCCGAGAACTCGAGAGTTAGCCCACGTTATTCGAATTTTCAATTTTACAGTAAGCATTTCGTAATTAAAATAAACCGTCGACGCGCCAAGTTTCTAAAATTTCGCTTCGCTATTTTTGTTAAAAATATGTATACCTTGCCTTATCGTAATTTTTTAGGGTAAATTCATCATTGGTAATTAATGATATTTTTACAAACTAAGAATAAGATATTCTATAGGTCCAAGTAGACTACTCTCAGGAACATCTTTTCCGAACCAAGGGGAGTAAATAGAAGGTGATATTATCTCTCAAATTTCAGAATCAGCCATGTTGATTGCTTCGTTGCGTTTGTTTACATTAAGTCAATGGAACAATTGAGACCTATAGCTTGCCTTTTCATTTTATCACACTGCAAGTTTGTAAACAAAGATAACGAGCATCACCCCACTTCGCCGCGCTTTCCACGCCTACTTACTGTAAAAGTCAGAGGACCTAGTATTTTAAAGACCTTGGTCCGAACATTTCATTCAATAATCTTAAAATTTT
>NC_073692.1:343043803-343069915 GCF_029784155.1 Uranotaenia lowii
TACCACTCCATGGCCTTTTTACCGTAATGGCAAGATGCCAAATCCGGCCAAAACAGTTTATTCAAACACTCTTTCACGTAAATTTCTTGGTTGACAGTCCCGGAAGCTATGAAAATGCTGCTTTTCAAGCCACAGGTACAGATGGCTTGCCAAACCAGATATTTCTTCGCGAACTTTGACAGTTTCATGTGCTTGAAAATATCTTCTACCTTTCCCCTGAGTTTTGCCGTATAAAACTCTTGTCCCGGAAGCTGCTTGTAGTCGGCTTTGACGTAGGTTTCTTCGTCCATTAACACGCAGTCAAACTTCGTCAGCATCGTCGTGTATAGACTCCGGGATCGCGCTTTGGTCGTCGTAATTTGTTTATCATCGCGATTTGGAGTCACTACCTTCTTGTAAGTCGATAGTCCGGCTCGTTTTTTAGCTGGATGCACGGTTGTAGACGATACACCCAGCTTATTTGTGGCATCTCGGAGAGAGAGGTTAGGGTTTTGCTTGAAACTACCGGCAACTCTCTTTGTAGTCTCAGCGGCTTCCGATTTTCGATTTCCCCCCGATCCAGACTTCCTGGCTGTCGACAAACGTTCCCCAAACACTTTAATTACATTTGTAACGGTTGATTTGGCAACTTTTAGCTTTTTTTTGTTTCGATTATAGTCGTTTTACCATCTTTATGGCATTTGCGACTTTATCAACATTGCAGTTGGCGGATCGTTATTGAAAAACTTATCCGGTACAACTGTGTTCGATGTTTACTCTCGGGCTCGAACTCACGGACATCGGCTCAGGAGACAACAGACTTGCCAACTGAGCTATATCACAAGCCCTGCAACTTTTAGCGATTTTGCCAGCTTTGCGTGCGAGTAGCGTGAGTGAATTCCAAATTCAAAATAGAAGCAACATTCTACACACACACACACACCTTCAAAATGAGAGGTGTTCAGGTTTTTTAAATGCAAAATTGAAAAAAAAACGTCAAGTTGATATTGACAAAATTTTGACCGTATCACCGTTTAATGTATTTTTAACATTCCGCAAATCGACTGTACTTTGTTAACAATCAATATGGAAGCCGATAGAGGGGAAATAAATTGTGTACAGTTATTTGAAAAATCCATTGTGGTCTACATCTACCCTAGCTGAACAGCTGAAATTGCCCAGAAATACCGTATGGCGCATTTTCAAACGGAATAGGGAAACATTGACGACGATTCGAAAGCTTCAAGTCAATCGTCGGAGTGGAACTGTTGACCGGAAACGGCGTAGTAAGATTTTGAAGACGATTAAGAGGAATTCCAATCAGTCGGACTGTGATTTGGCCAGAAAATTGGAACTGTCCATAATATCGAGAGGAGGATTCGACTCCGGGAAGAAATCAAGTCGTAGAAAACAGCCAAATCGGACCATAAAACAAAACAGTGTTGCCAAAATCCGTGCTTGGAAGCTATACGACCAGGCGCTGACCAAGTTCGATGATTGTCTTCTGATGGACTATGAAACCTTGGTCAAAGCTGACTTCGGGCAAATTTCAGGTCAAAAATTTACCTGGCAACGGCACAAGGGGATGTTCCAGCTGAATTTAAATTTGTTTTTGAAGACAAATTTGCACGAAAATTCATGATTTGGCAGGGCATTTACAGCTGTGGCAAAAAAGACGAATTCATGCTATTCATTCGATCCCACGATCAACTCGTAATGTTTTGGTCAGATTTGGCAAGTTGTCATTGCAGCAAAGTCGTTCAAGAATGATATGCAGAAAAAGAGGTCCAGTTTGTTCTGAAAAACCTTAACCCACCCAACGGCCCCCAGCTTCGCCCTATTGAGAAATACTAGGCAATCATGAAGAGGAAACACAAGGCAATGGGAAAGGTTGTCAAAGACATAAATCAGATGAAGACCTGGTGAAATAATACAGCTAAAACGATGGACGAAGAAGGTGTGCGTCGCCCAATGAGCCGTGTTACAGGAAAAAATATGGGAATTCCTTTGAAACCGTGACGAGTAATTTTATCCGTATTTTTTTTTCTTAAAAGTATGAATAAAACGCTACATTTTATTAAAAAAAAGATCTTGAATTCGATATTAAATAACTGAAATGCAGGCAATTGTTTTTGTTCTAATTTTATCTGAATTAATCAATGACATGACGGAAAAAGTATCAAATAATTTGAAACTTGGATTCTGATTTTTTTACATTCAATTTTTTTTTGAGTTTGTGTGTTGATCGTAAGCAGGTGAATGGATTTGGGAATAAAATTCTATATGAGTTGTGCATTTTTGGTAGTTTTATTATTTCTCGATAAATTTCCTTATGAACGGGTGCTTCGCACAAGCCTGCAACATTCAATGACATTTTTAAAAGGTTTATGTTTGAAATATTAAAATATTTTATAGAGTGCTCAGACCCTAACAAAATATCAAACCATAAAAGTTGAAAGAATTATAAGTTTTAAGAAAATTCAAATAAAAAGTTTAATAAATTTATAATAAAATCCATTGAAAAAATTACAAAAACTTGTTCCTTTCCTGGGTGAGATTGACTTCGAACTTTACAGTAAAGCGCACACGTTTATATTTCTATTCAAAGTTTTATCTCTACCACTAGAAATTGCATGCTACGAGACTTTCAAACATTGGATCACCATAATACGTAGGTTCAATATTCGCTCGGATTCTCGTTGACACTCTATAATATACCAACAAGAGATCTCTCAACCCGGTAACTTCAGCTTAGGTATGACGCGAACTTCACTCATACATCATTCATTGATTGTAACCGGCAGGTAGGTACCTATTTCATAGTAAGTAGAAGTAGAAAGCATATGGAACCCCAACCGGTAACTCAGCGCGTCCCCAATGTGGTGTATATAAAAGTATACGCGTCGTCGCCAAAACCAGTCAGTTCGATTTCCGCGCCGGTTGTACGACGATAAGTATCTGGAAAAGGTTGACGCGCAGTTCTTATCATCTATTCGTTGGAAGGAATACACTAATTTGGGTTGGCAAAATATTAGAAATATGAAGAACGTGAGCATTGGTGCGGTGGTTTTGATGCTGTCAGCAGTCGTTTTGTGCAACGGTAATGAATAATTCATGTATCATATCGGTATCGTACATACAGTTGTGGCCAATCAGGGCTAGATGAGGAAGATTTCGTGTGATTTCATTTGTTGACGAAAACACACAATAGCGTGTGACATGTGGTTTACCTTTCGGAAGTTTCTAAGCGAATCAGTTACGAAAAAATCCATGTGACATGTGCAATCGGTTGACGTTTGACAGTGATGAAGAGATTACAGCCATTGTATGCAGATTAGTGTTTTTCAAGAGAATCATTACAATAATTACTAATTTTACAGTGTTTTGTTACCATCCATCATCCGTTTGTTATTAGACCAATCTAGTGTAATAAAAACTAGCTCGTAAAAAGTTATTTGTTCTTTGTCAATTAGATTTTATTTTAATTTTTTTGAGGATTTGAAGTTTGACTTCGTGTAGATCATGTTTGATCAGTAGGTTTGCGTCTACACAGTTGATTTTGCATTTTTACGTGCTGAAAGAGGTTGTTTACATTAAAACTGAAGATTATCAAACATTATATCAGAGTTTCGATTTAATACTAAAGTCATTCAAATCTACAGAAATAAATTTGTATTGAACCTATTTTAAGTTCAAATATGTTTTAAGACAAAGTTACTAGCTTATACAGTAGAGACTTAGATAAAGAACATCTATTATTATTTTTCTGAATATTCTTAACAGTTGAAACATGCATAGTTAAAATTCACACAAGTTCCATATTTTCTCACTCAAAAGCTGCCGAATGTACCGAAAAATGTTCTCCTCCTCCGAAGCACTACTCGGAACTCGGTTGTAAACCGATAAAAGACGAAGGACACTGCTGCCCGAATCGGTGAGTACGATGATCTTTGGAAGTGTTCAAAACATTGAGGGCGTGTTGTTTCTTTTGATAGTTTTCTGCAGACATCATTGCTTGAGAATATAAAAATGTCAATCATAATAACGGTATATGAACATGTGATATGTTTTTGTTTGAATAGTTAAGATCACTACGCCCGCCCCCGCATCACGTGAATCATGCATCTTTGCTGAAACCAAAAATCTATCATTCCATAAAAAACACACATGTGGGGTATGGTGAGGTAAGAGTACGTCTGAAGTTAAGAAATAGTCCACATTATATCATTTGACTTTTAACATAGTACCTACTCATTTTAGTATAATTAAAAAAATATAAAAAAATCTCCCTAATGCAGAGTTGCCATCCGTCCCTCAAAAACAAGGCATGTCTTGCTTTTTTGTTGAATTTCCTGATGTTCCGATTTACCTCAAAATGTCCTGCTATTCTCTAAGAAAACTTTTACTTACACTTGAAAAAAAAACAAACTTTAATCTCTATTTGAACTATTGGTTCAACCCAGTTAAGTTTTCAAATACGTATTTTTTTCTCAAAATATGCAGCATTTTTCAAAGGTTTTAAAGACAATATTCTTAACATTACAGTAAGATTCTGATTCTGGTAATCGTTTTAGGAGCACGTTCAACTAATGCAATGTAAATAACTTTGGTATGAAGAAAACATTGTTTAATTTTTTTCTGAAATGATTACAGATCTTAATTTTTAGCCAGAATCCTAATTAAATTGCATTATATTATACACCAGTATACAATGATGAAAGTTTTCTTGAGTTTTTTTTGAACAAATTTGAAATATATTTGGTTGGGATTGTTATTACACAAAATTTTATACGCCGCTAATGGCTCAGTTTTTTCACATGCGACATGTGACACGATTTCGTTATTTTTAGATTAACCAAGATTTCATCTTTTGACGTCGAACGTTTACCTAGAACTTGTAAAATTATTTCCTGATTGGTTTTATTTACATTTAATTGATGGGAATATAGCATTTATATTGATAAGGGCGTACACAAAAAAAAATAGATTAAAGTCAAGAGGGTGACTTGTGCATCGATTAAGTAGCTTTGCTAGAATTAAGTTAATCACTGGGATAGCTGAATTTAACCACAATTATAGCTAGTTGGCGGAACAATAGCAACCTACTTGTTTAAAATTCAAAGTTCAAAGTTGTCTGATGATCTTGATATTAAAGATAAAATGAAGATTGATTTACGACAACCAAAGAATTTCAAAAGGACCCGAAGGTAGACTACGTCTTCCTGACTTCAGGAATCGCTACGTAATTTCAGATGAGCTGCGCAGATCGATATGAGCTCATCCAAGTTTACAGTTTTAACCTGAAGGATTAAACACAATTTTCTCAATTATTAAAGTTTGAAATATCCTGGATCAACTATATTAAAAACATTTAATATTAAACTTAAAAGTTTTCAATGCTATTTTAATGAGAATAAAGTTCAAAGTGTTTATGGTAAATTTTCCTTTAACCTATTTTTATAAAGCTACATTTATTAACTACCGTAATCCTGGGTAGGATTCATAACTTTTTCCAATATTTTTCGATTATTTTTTCTATTATGGGAAATGTGTCATGTTTCATATTTTTGAAAGCAGTACTGGTCTCCTATTAACGTAGAACATGGTTGCAGAAATATATAACACTACTTAAATTTTGAATTAAAATTGACGGTTTTAACGATTTTTTTTGATCAGGATTCTGAATTTCTGTGTTTCTTGATTGAGATTTCTTCGCGTTCAAAAAATCGCGATCCCTTATTTGTTAAGGCCGAACAACACTTAAAATCGAAATATAAACAATAATGCTGCATAAATTAAGGGGCTAAGTTTTTTAACATTTCTAATAAAATTTTAACTACAAAAACAAATGGAATTTTGCCTTCATTCTATTCCCTAGGCCCTCGCACTATTCCCCTTTTATTTTATCCTTCAAACATTTCCATTTGATAGGGTTTTTAGCCCTTTGTACTAGACTGACTTACTCTTGGAAAAAGGGAAAAAGTCTTTATTTTTTAAGTATCAAAAATTAACTCAAAATACAACAAAAACTACACCAAAACTATACATTTACGAAGGAAAAAAGTTGAACTCTCACATAAATGAACCTATTTGCTTCTAATTTAGAAGTTCTAAACGCTTTAATTTCATCAGGAAAGGTGTTTGATTGCGAGCCTTTGATAAAATAGATATTTCAAGATTTTGAAATTACATTTTAATTGACATTTGAAATTTTCAAAACAAACCAAGATTTTCCCAATTTGAAACTCAACTGTTGATCAAAGTTACCCCGGTGATAAATGCTACCCCGTTTTACGATTACAAGTTTTTGAAAACTTTAAAATATATCTTGTAATCAGATAAATAAAAACAATTTTTTTTTTATCAATCGATCCTTTTGAAGGAATTGTTCAGAATTGTTCATCCAATATTTCCCATTATCATATTAGGTTACTTTCTTTCTGAGTTAATTTTAGTCAGAAAAAAACCCTCCTGGAGAAATAGAAAACTCTTGAAAAATGATCCTTCTTCTTTTTGGAATAAAATTTTTCAAATTATTTTAAAGTTTATCCACCTATGCGTGAGATAAAACAAACAAAATTTTAAACCCTTCCTCTCTTATGAAGGTTCATGAATATCCTGCCAGATGTCCTACTTTTAGTTTTTTTTTTTCAAACCACCTCAAAAACAAATCTTGAATTCAAAATTGTGATACAATTTTTCACAAAATTTTCTCACTTGTAAGGGATAGAAAAGTAAAGACATTCCATAAGCTGTGAATATTTTAAATACAATAAATAGCATTTACGTTATTCTATCAGATTCCACATTTTATTGACAATATAAGAACTGTAAAACGGGGTAACATAGATCACCGGGGTAACTTTAATCATCATGAAATTTTTCCAGATAATCCTTAATAACTAAGTCTTAAGTTGAAATATCTTAAAACTTTTGTTCTACGTTTGAAAACCTAGAAGTTGCGAAATAATTGCGAAATGTTTTTTTGTTTTTTGAAAATTTCGAATTGTAAGTTGTCAATGTAATTTCAAAATCTTGAAATATCTATTTTTTCGAAGGCTCGCGGACAAACTCCCTTCCTAATGAAATCAGAGCGTTTAGAAGCAAACAGCGCGAGAGTTAAACTTTTTTCCTTAGTAAATTTAGGGGAGAGTAGGGATAGTTGATCCCTTTTTCTTGTTTTCACCATATCTTTTTGGAAAAATTTAGCAACTCGCACTCTTTTACATTTTCTGACAGCGTGTAACTTCAAGTTTCTATGCTCCTAAAATTAGAACGATACTTAAACCCATAGATGAACTAAAAGCATTTTCGTGGGAGTAAAAAAAATGCGATATTTTTGAAGTTAGGGGAGACTTGATCCTTTATTCAGGAAGCCCTAAATGGAAAAAATCAAACAAAACCCCAAGATAGAATGTTAATGGACTATTTTGGCATGTTTGTTTACATTTCACAATCTATAATTGTCAGAAAAAAATTCTATAGCTTATTCTCAACCCTTATGACATTGCATACTTACGGGCGCAATTTTTTATAAACAAAAGAAAATCAATTATTTTAGCCCTTTTATTCAGATAATTGATGGATGAATATTAGCTTTTGGATAAATATTAGTAATCTCGAAATCAGCAATGACCACGATCCATTGAGAAGAAGAATATACTGGGATCATTTGTACCCATATATTAGTGATCAATTGTACCCAAAATCAACATTTTAGAAAACTTTTTCTGAAAAAAGTTGGGAGTTTTCCATCGCTTTGAAAATATTGTATTTTGAAGTTCATTTTGCACTCGAAAGATTGATGTATTGGAATAAATATTTTTGTTATAATATTTCCATGTTAGGAACATTTTAAAATGATGAAAAAAGATCGTCAAGACACATTTTGTGAAATTTTTCAAACAAAGTTCAATAACCCAAAAACTTATTATGTTAAAATTTTTTGAGCTTCAACCATTGCTGTTTTGTTCCATTTGGCACATTTTTCTAGAACATTTGATCTTTGTACGACATTCCAGTTTGGAGATATAGCTAAAGAATCAAGTATCCCCAGGGATCAAGTATCCTCATTCTCACCTATAGTTTTGATGTAGTTTTTGTTGCAGTTTGAGGAAAATTTACATTTCCCAAGAATAAGCCAGTTTAGGACAAATGGCTAGAAACCTTATCAAATGGTTAAGTTTAAAGGAAAATATAAACAGGGAAAAGTGCGAGGGCCTAACAAATTTCATTTGTTTTTTTAGTTGAAATTTTATTAGAAATGTTAAAAAATTTAGCCCCTTAATTTATGCATCCTCATTGTCCATCTTTTGATTTTAATTTTTGTCCGGCCTTAACACAAAAAGGACTACGATTTTGTTTGTTTTGATCTGCGTCGAAATCTTAAACAAGAAACACAAATGCAGAGAGTGTTTTGTATCCTTTATGATCAAGAAAACTCATTAAAACCGTCAAAATAGAGTCTGATCAATGTTACCCCAAAGCATCAAATTCTGAACAGAGACAAAATCGATTTAAAATCAAGTTTGAAGTAGTTTAAAAAATTTCTGCAACCATGTTTTACGTACACATAAGTCCAGTACTGATTTTAAAAATATGTAACATGCCACATTCCTCTTAACAGGAAAAATAATCGAAAAATATATTGAAAAAAGTGATCAATCTTATCCCGGATTACGGAAGTTGATTGAGGTCTCCATGTTTAAGATTTAGTGTACAGTAGATCCATTTTTGATCACTGTTCAGAATCAAGCTGTTTGTTGAATTCTGATTTGTTTAATCTCTATTATTATTTTTATTTGTTTCTATTTTCAACTATTTAAAACTTACTTGAAAAATTTTCCTGCATGGAGATTTGAACCTGCACCTGTGAAATGTAAGCTGAGTACGTAACCTTTGTACCATGGCTGTTTTCTGATTCAATGGTATGTAAAACATCTTTTCGAAATAATTTACGGGTTATCCTTTTAAAAGTAGACGGAATGAAAAAAAAGTAAACAATCAGCATCAAAAAGTATAAACAGAAGTTGTGGAACGAGGGCTGCCGTACGAAATAAATTATCTTTGCCTTCAATTTGGCACACCATGAATAGATAATCTCCGTGTGCGTCGTATCCGCAACATTTAAATTTGAACGTAAGTGCACAAACTGAATTCTTTTTTGCGACGTTTGTACCTCATTGTATAATGTTTATTTGCAGTTCAAAAAAGGAATATACCTAAATATGTGGGCCGGGAACAAGCCGCTGCAATTTTTGTTACGATACAATTTTGAAAAACTGCATAAAAAGATTCAACAGGAGAAAGTTGTCATCTGATTTTAGTTTTTTAATATTTTCTCAAATTAAAACACATATGTACATTTAAAATTAGCTGAAACCAGAAAACAAAACAGCTACTTCGAAAACTCGCCAAAAATTCTGTACTCCGTATTTTGAAAATCTAAAGATGATGAAATATGTCAAATTACGTGAACTTTCCAATACACTTTTTAAAGTTTCAACAATTTTGACTGTTCATTGATTGAAAAATACGGTTTTACACTTTTTGTAGTCATTGTCTTAAACAATTTCAAAAAATATATCCTTTTGCATAAAGTATTGCTTCTAATTTCAGCGTTCTTAGATACTAAGAGTTTTTTATTAGCTTTTCCTAGCTGATCATTTCCGAAGCACGAATTTTCGGATATTTTTAGACTTCCAATTACAGAAAACTGAAGAGTTGTAGCTGAGTATTGTCTGAGAATCATATTTGAGTTTCATTACGTATTTTCTCTTCAAAGAAACATAAAGTTTCACTTAGATTAGGGTTACCATACGTACTCTTTAAAGAGTACATGTACTCTTTTTCGATCGAAAAATGAGCGTACTCTTCTTTTTGTAAAATCTTGCGGAATGTACTCTTTTTTTGTTGAAAGACATTTTATCAGAGAAACGAACTTATTTCTTCCAGTTCTTTAGTTTTTGTTCCTATATGTACAAGAAGTCCGAAAGAAATGCAAAACATTATGCATTCATGGCACGGTTCTTTAGGTTTCTCTACTTTGTTGAGTTTTTCAAACGATGAATTAAAATGAAAAGCATCACAAATCGATTAAAATTGGAATTTTTCAATAATAACAAGTTTGCTATTTCATCAACAGTACTTTTCTATAAGTAATATACAAAAGCTTCGAAAGTTTTTAAACCGCTTTTAAGAAAGGCTTCGGCCAAGCGGCGAAGTAAACTGTGCATGCAATCAGCGCCTATGAATATGCAATTAGCACCCAAACAGTGGGCAAAGAGCACAACCACAACAGCATTTTGAATTCTTTCTGAAATGCAACATTTTCTCATGTTTGCGATGTTTTCATCTCTATCTCTTTGAATAATCCAACGACCCTTTAACTCTTCATTAAAAATCTGCAAGAAAATGAACAAAAACTAAAAACGATAACATTCAATTTGTAAAAGTATTTTTTGAAAAGTCATAAGTCACATAAATAGCAACTAACTGTCACTATTTGAATTTAAATTTCCTGGTTTCTCCCGTTTTTCCAAAATAATTTGAAATATGATTCCAACGTACTCTTTTTGGCGTTGAAGGATGTGGTAACCCTAACTTAGATCCTATATGATCCTGAATGATGATACAGGCCACCAAATTGTCATATTGACACTCAAGAGCTGATTAGGGTTAAATAGTCAAAAAAAAAAAAAAATAAAAAAAGGTTAAGCAATCAAACAGCAGATCCAGGAATAAATTATGAAACGTTACAAATTTTGTCCATTTTGTTGGTATTCACTGGACAAATTTTACTAAAATATATCTAACTTAACATAGAACGTACTCTTACTCTACTATACCCTATTCACACCTACTCGACCTTGGCACTACTCTCGTGCATTTGTTTACCTTTTTCGCTTTTTTGTTGGTCGCTTTCATAAACGACCATCTCCATGTATTTAGTACTTAATTGATTCTTCCATGGCTTTGCGGTGTGGTTAATACTCTTTTGTTTGCAGATATGAATGCCCGAAGCTAACGGATCGTGACGGTCAGAAGTGTTACTTCAATGGAAACATTTACGAACGCGGAACCGAGCTTAGCAAGACGGATCAGGAATTGGTTTCCTGCTCGCCCGGATGCCGTTGTGATAAGTATGGTTTTGACTACTATTTTAGATGTTATTGCAAGTTAAATACGCTTTTGAAATTCATGATTGATCGGAATTATTCTCACATGATCGAGATAATTCTAAGCATATCGTTAATCCTGCATGTGGATCATAATTTGAAACGATCGGTTTTCAAAGGGTTTCAAATTATAAATTCCTATGATATCTTTATTTTTAAAAGATATTTATGAACTTTTATTCCGCTTCTTCCAGTCACACTACCCCGGCCACCTTCACCTGTGCCCACATCGATTGCCCTGAGTTCTTTAATCCGGAATTTGACTGTGTGCTGCAGTACGAGCCCCACGGATGTTGCTCATCGAACAGAGTATGTGGTGCGGCCATGGAAAAGCTGGCGGAGTGCTACATCGACGGAACTCGCTACCAGGAAGGCCAGCTGATGTACCCCAAGGATGACAGCTGTTACAAATGCCACTGCCAGAAAGGATTCGACAACAGCACCATCGTCGGTAATCCGAACTGTTACGAAATCAACTGCGGTATCGAATTGCGCAACTCGGACAGCGTGATGGAGGGATGCATCCCAATCTACTTCGGTACCGATCGATGCTGTCCGATCTCGTGGAGATGTCGTAAGTGTCCGAATAAATGCATCGTTAAAAAAATCGCCAATTTTACAACCTTTTCTTAACCTTTTCAGCCGAAGATAAAGATACCGTAATCGTGGAAGGTCGACAAGATTCGGTGGAGGTCCAAGATTCGAATCTGAAGTGCACTTTCGGAAATTTGACCATGAGCATTGGCGATGCGGTTTCGTCGGACGATAAATGTATTTCGTGCAAGTGTACCGTTCCTCCGATGCCGCACTGCATTATGGATAAAGATTGTTAAATGTACGAGCAGTTGATGTGAATTGTTATGCAATTCAAGTATTGTGATCAGAATTTATAAGTATTTTAAAAATGTACAAAATTACCTGTTTTATTAAAACGTCTCAATTAGTCATTTTAATTTTTTTTTTCAATTTCAAATACATTCCGGGATGGCAAAGGAGAAAGAAATTTTTTGGTTGCAATTCTGACTGAGTACCTGATGCAGGAAAGAAATCGAGAGAAATTCTAACCCAAACTAAAAACTGACCAGTGCAAAATTTCAGCCCAAAAAATACCTGATTTTGGGGGGTACTCGAAGCGCTCATAATTTCGATTTGAATAAAAATATGGGTCATAAAAAGACGTTCATTTCAAATTTGCATTGTTCTTTAAAGGAAAAGGAGAACGGCCATTTGATTTGTTTAATTGTTTTGCAATTACGTGATGATAAAGGATCTATTTGACTTACATCAAAGGCAAAAAATTGTCGTTCAATTTCGATATCTTTGTAATATTGTCATCCAGGGCCGAAGGAAAAAAAACTCTCATGGTGGGTTTTAGTTTTGGTGACTGATTTTGTCTGTTATACTTTTCCTCAAACAATGTAAAATTAAAAAAAAATAAAAAAATATGTTTTTTACTATTTGATTATTCATTTCTAAATTCTATTACAAAGATAGTTTTTTTTTAACCATAACTTTCGAAAAAAAAGACCTAAAATCTTTGAAATTGTGAACAAAAATTTGTATCGGAGTGTATTCGAAAAAAATGCAACACTTTGTTTTGTGAATAACTTCTGCATGGATGGAAACTGATGACATTTTCAGTGAAGTTACCAAGTAATGTAATATGTACGTGTACAATTCTTTGTGTCAATCACTTAAGTGGTTTTTGTGATAGTGTCCAATACTGAAGTTCATTGACAAATTTTTTTGGGCAGGATCAAGGAAAATTTAGGAAAGTCCCGGTGGGAGACCCAAAAAAGAAGCTAGAAATAAACTATTTGACCAAAGTTCACATGGTAAATCGTTTAAAAAGTCTTTAAAAATTTTTAAAGGGTGATACGGTCAAAATTTGGTCAATATCAACTTGACGTACTTCTTTCAATTTTGTATTTAAAAAACTTGAACACCCCTCATTTTGAAGGTGTGTGTGTGTAGAATGTTGCTCCAATTTTGATTTTGGAATTCACTCTTCAGCTGTCAAAATGCCATCCAAGAAAGAAGAGCAGCGTATAAAAATTTTGCTCGCGCATCGCAAAAATCCGAGCTACTCGAACGCAAAGCTGGCAAAATCACTAAAACTACCGTTACAAATGTAATTAAAGTGTTTGGGGAACGTTTGTCGGCAGCCAGGAAGTCTGAATCGGGGGGAAATCGAAAACCGGAAGCCGCTGAGACGACAAAGAGAGTTGCCGGTAATTTCAAGCGAAGCCCTAACCTATCTCTCCGAGATGCCGCAAATAAGCTGGATGTCGAGCCGGACTATCGACTTACAAGAAGGTAGTGACTCCAAATCGCGATGATAAACAAAATACGACGGCCAAAGCGCGATCCCGGAGGCTGTACACGACGATGCTGACGAAGTTTGACTGCTTTGGTAATGGACGACGAAACCTACGTCAAAGCCGACTACAAGCAGCTTCCGAGACAGGAGTTTTATACGGCAAAAGGAAGGGGAAAGGTATTAGATATTTTCAAGCACATGAAACTGTCAAAGTTCGCGAAGAAATATCTGGTTTGGCAAGCCATCTGTACCTGTGGCTTGAAAAGCAGCATTTTCATAGCTTCCGGGACTGTCAACCAAGAAATTTACGTGAAAGAGTGTTTGAATAAATGTCTGCTGCCTTTCCTGAAGAAACACTGTTGTTCCGTAGGGGAGAGTGGGGATACTTGATCCCCTTTTCTTATTTTCACCATATCTTTTTGAAAAAAATTAGCAACTCGCACTCTTTTACATTTCTGACAGCGTGTAACTTCAAGTTTCAATGATCCTAAAATTAGAACGATACTTGAACTCGTAGATGAACTAGAAGCATTTTCGTGGGAGTTAAAAATTGCGATATTTTTGAAGTTAGGGGAGACTTGATCCTTTATTCAGGAAGCCCTAATCCATGGAAAAACAAAACCCCAAGATAGGATGTTAATTGACTATTTTGGTCATGTTTGTTCTCATATCACAATCTATAATTGTCAGAAAAAAAAATTCTATAGCTTATTCTCAACCCTTATGAGAATTTTTTATAAACAAGAAAAAATCAATTATTTTAGCCCGTTTTCTTCAGATAACTGATGGATGAATATTAGCTATTGGATAAATATCAGTAATCTCGTAATCAGCTATGACCTCGATCCATTGAGAAGAAGAATATACCGGGATCATTTGTACCCATATATTAGGGATCAATTGTACCCAAAATCAACATTTTAGAAAACTTATTCTGAAAAAAGTAGGGAGTTTTCCATCGCTTTGAAAATATTGTATTTTGAAGTTCATTTTACACTCGAAAGATTGATGTATTGGAATAAATATTTTTGTTATAATATTTCCATGTTAGGAACATTTTAAAATGATGAAAAAAGATCTTCAAGTCACATTTTGTGAAATTTTTCAAACAAAGTTCAATATCCCAAAAACTTATTTTGTTAAAATTGTTTGAGCTTCAACCATTGCTGTCTGTCCATTTGGCACATTTTTCAAGAACATTTGATCTTTGTACGACATTCCAGTTTGGAGATATAGCTAAAGAATCAAGTATCCCCAGGGATCAAGTATCCTCATTCTCCCCTACTGTTTTGACCGGATTTGGCATCTTGTCATTACGGTAAAACGCCATGGAGTGGTACGCCGCCAACAACGTGCAGGTGGTTCTCAAGGACAAGAACCCTCCCAACACGCCAGAGCTCCGCCCAATTGAGAAATACTGGGCTATTGTCAAGCGGAACCTAAAGAAGACCAAAAAAACTGCTAAGGACAAGCAGCAGTTCAAGGCAAACTGGCTTTCTGCGGCGAAGAAGGTGGACAAGGTGGCTGTACAAAATCTTATGGCAGGGGTGAAGCGTAAGGCCCGGCAATTCGGATTTGGAAGAGCGGAAGCCTAACTGAATATTTTTCCTGAATTTTATACTAATTAAACTTGAAAAAGAAATTTAATGTGATTTTTTAAATACACGATTTCACCGATTTACACGCGTTTTCCCTTTGAACAAATTTTGACCGTATCACCCTTTAAAAAGTAAAAGGCAGGTTTTATTAAATTTTTTCAGAAATCACGATAACAAAATGTGAAATGTAGGCATCATAACAGCCGGGTACCAAAACTACGATTTTTTTTTGTTTTCATTTTTATATTACGAATAACAGTAATATTTGATATAATATGTGTGTTCAGTGAAATTGATGATCATGTTATCAAAATAAAACAAAAATTTGAATTTTGAAAATCGGTTCAGTTAAGAATAAGATACAGCTCTGCTAAGCAAAAATGTAACCTCTTTTAAAAAGTGAGAATTTTTTCCGGTAATTCCAGGATAGGGACCGAAACTTTTTAAATATATGTCTTATGATTAGGGCACTAAATCATCTACTTCTACCACAATTCTGTTATCCACAATTTTCGTCCGCTAGAATACTTAAGCAGAGACGCGACATCCAGGTTTCATATATTCTTCTTTTTTACACTCGCTGAGCCACATTGAACCATTAATGTTTGAAAAATAACCATAATGGCAGTTTTGTGGATCAAGTCATTTTATGACTTTTCAGTGAAAACTCATAAAATGAGATTTCAAAGAGAACCAGCATTATGGTTATATTTCAAACGTTTTCTAGAAGCTGGATCATGGTTGAAAATTAACCGTTTTCGAAAAGAAGGGAACGAGGTTCAGTTTTTAAGGAATAAAACAGAAGTTTTTCAATAAATTTCAAATCGTATTGCAAAATTTGATTCAATCAAATGTCATCGAATTTATTAGTTTGATAAAATATTCTTAATACATAATTGATTCCTAACAACAAATTATAGGGCAATAAATCAAATCTCCCGGTTAAAATAGTTTGCTTTGTATCCGGCTCACTATGAAATATGAAATGACATGTGTCGACGAAAATGTAAAGATACCGATGTTTTTGTTCCTGCATTTCAAAATGACTTCTTGAGTGTGACCATCCAGCCGATCCGGTTGTCGGTAAGGAAAAAATCAAAGCTCAATTCGAATCCACCTTCACTGAACATTTTCCGGGGCTCCTGGCTGTTCACGGAGAAGATCCATTCATTCGTACCTGACGTTTCTTAATCTAAACGGGTGTTATCTGGAATATAGAAAGGTATTTTATTTTATATAAGTCCAGAAAAAAGAATAACTGAAGAATTGCCTCCTTACCTTTTCTGGAACCCAATTTCTAAGCACATAATTCGGAATAGAACTATATAGGACCGTTCTATTTTTTGGTCCGTGGTCTGTTCCACATTCTGTGTCATTTCGACTGCGGAGCAGCACTTTTTCACTGCTGGACGAGTTTGTAATTTTATCGGACTGTTCCGCCTACAGGTTTAAAAACGGATATTCAAGGTTATGTTATTGGAATTTAGTTTTCTCCTTACCAGTATTCAAATTTGTTCCGCCGGATCTGATGGCCACTCGGATCTTCTTCCAGTTCATCGATTGTGAATTTGTCGGCATAAGCGGGCAGATTTGGAAGCAGTAAAATTATCAAAACCGAATATTTGATGCGCTGGCAGATGTGCGAACACTTTCGATACTATGGAAAACAATAGCCGCATAACTTTTTCTCCATTGAATTTAACCATTTTCTGCGATTTCGTTTGGAACTCAAGAAATGGTTGAAATTCAGCAATTGATCTTGGTTAAAAAACAACAATTTTCGAAGTTCTTCAAGAAATATCATAAAATGAATGGAAAAAAGTTAAAAATGGTTAGAAAAAAATGAGCGTGCATGTTTTTGTTGTATACAGGGTAAGGGTACGGCAATTGAACTGCTACAAAACTTTAGGAGTGATTATTTCGAAGTATACAAAACTGAGTTAGATGACACCTTGTCACCTTGTTAACATTATGTCTAAGATGTCAGAGGATATTTTTGTTAATTTTGTATTCAAGGGTTTTTTTTTGTAAAAATAGTCTTCGAACCTTAACGTAGTGCTTTGATTGCCTAGTTCCAGGCTGTGAAACGGTAGAAAGACATATTTCGTGAGTTGTCCAATTAGTGTATGTATTTTTTTTTTTATTTTGGCTCGCACTTGGAAGATACCTGGAGATCAGAAGTACCCAAGTATAGTGGTGGGGATCGTCAAGCTACAGTGGCGACACCTACCATGGTGAAGATCGTCAAGATGCACCCTGAGAGAATTTTTGGCGTAGTAACACTTAATTAACGATGGATTTTAATACACCGGATCAAAATCGCCGTCGGATCATGGAAGATGATCTTTACGCCCAGCCTTACAAGATCCTAAGATTTCAAGACCTCTCGTTTGAAAGAAAGGGCGTAGGCGCAGCTTACGCGGGCCGCGCATGAAAAATTTGGAGAACATCGTGCCGATAAATTCGTCGCCGTACAGCGGTTCGTGAAAAAACAGAACTGCAGATTTTGGTTGCCAGAAAGATCACGAACCTATGCAAACGTATTAAAGGCCACAAGACGACAGAAATCTGTCTTATTATAGGTCTGTGTCGGAATCGCCCTACTTTCCTGGTGAAGATCAACCGATTACCCTAAAGAGGTGTAGATCAATCGATTTACGTATTGAAAGTAGTTCTAGGGCATGTCCTCGAACTGTGGACACGTCCGAATTTTGTATTTTGGTTGGTGGTTTTTCAGCAGAACTTCGCATCGGCTTACGAAGGAAAGAGGTCCCAATATTTGTGTGCTAATTTATTTCGAGGGTTAATTTTGGAGGTAATTTCGAGTACGGAGTGGTCGTGGAGTTCGCCGGACCTGAACCCTATGGACTTGGCTGTCTAGGGTATACAGAAGCCCGAAGTCTACTCTACAAAACATGACGGGTTGGAAGTTCTGAAGCGCCATCTAGTTGAATCCTGGGATAAAATACCACAAAAACCACCTGCGGGGTTTTTAGAATATGTGCCTTGAGCTTCTGCAGCGAGTGGTTAAGCTCAAGGACAAAAATCAAAAGGCCGCCAATGCATTTTAAAAATATGATCTGTTTTGATGTAAATCGTATTAAATTTGAAAGAAAAAGTTTTTGTTTTGATCAAATTATTAGTTAGTTCCAAATGTAGCACTTCAATTTCCGGACCCTGTAGATAGCAAAGGATAGATTATAACGTGTTATAAATGAACAAGTCCAGCTTAAAATTCTCAAAAAAGACTTAAAATTCAAGCGTTTTTGAGTGATTTTATGTAAACTTAATTGAATCATTTGGCAAGGAACCCACCGGCAATTTTACATGCATTTAGATCATAATCACAACTGTCACTCCTAGAAAATTGAGGTGCAAAATCTGCTAATCTGCAAAACGAATAAGTTTTCCACTAGAATATCTCATTTTAATCTATTCCAATCGAATATTGTGGAACTTTGAGGTACTGTATTTTAGCTATACAAAAATAGGTGAAAAAAACAATTATTTCCAAGTTTTTTCTTAAACTATTATTCTTGTAAGGTAAGTACACAACATAGAGCTGCTGAACAATGTTTTACAAAGTTGTTTTTTCTTTCTTTTTGTTAGGAGTTTAACCCGTTAAGGTCATTCTTCCTCGCTTTACAAAGTTGATGTAAAAGGTATAAAGAACAACTTTGTTGAAGAAACCATGCCGGTATCTTGCTTCTAAAAAAGGTAAAAATTTGGCGTCACCTTGCGGAGAAAAATAGAACTAATCCAAATCCATCAGTAGATAGCGCAAATATAGTCGTGTAATTTTGAAGGAGACACCGATGAGCTACAACTAAGCCTCTGGCCTGCTGTCAATTTTGACCGCAAAAGTGTGGTTTCTGGTCCACTGTGCGGCGTGAGAAGGTCATGGCCATCGGTAAAAGAATAAGAGCCGGATTTCAGTCCATGGTAACCAATTGTGAGCCGGATTTCAACCCATGGCCATTGGTAAAAAATTAAGAGTCGGGTTTCAGCCCATGGCAACGGATTGTGAGCTGGGTTTCAGCCCATGGCCATAGGTAACAGATTAATGGCCGAGTCAGCCCATGGCAAATTAAAAATCATATAATTTAAAAAAAAAAATAAATAAAGAAGCAATTAGTGAAAATGGGGAGAATGTGGCATCTTGAGATAAGTTATCTTTGCGCTCCTACCATGCAGATAGAGTGTACGAGCGCCAAACTCAACCAACTATGTTGAGCAATCGCTTGCGCAACTGACCTTTGCACAATCTACACAGCAATCAGGTCAGTTGTGCGGCAGTCTAGATTTGGGTCTCGAGAGGGGCCAGAACCGGAACTCCACAGTTTGGAGATAACTAACACGTGAGTCTAAGTGAATATACATTCGGACGTTTGAGAGTACACACTTAGAAAAAATCATGTATTATTACATGAAACTGCATGGGTAGAAGGGAATCGGGTATTTAGCAGCGATTATACAACTCATTTCATGTAATTGTACTTGAAAGATAGAGTACATCTCATGCTTTTTACGTGCAATGAATATTTACATGTCTATTTGTTTGTTAAGGAAAACTGATGTATAATTACATGAAATTTCATGGGTAGAAGAGAACCGGGTATTTACAAGTGGTTATACTGGTTGTAACATGTAAAAGTACTTGAAATGTCTTGAAATGTAGAAATACTTTGCATATTTTGTTCCTTAGAATCTTGTTTATAGGAAACTTACGTGTCGAGTTTTGTTTACAGGAAGTTTACATTTCTAAGCATGTTTTTGTTTCTGGTAATGAAATTCGATAGCCCCCAGCGATTAGTTGTACAATATCCGTATGCGTTCCAAAACAGTTGTTTTTAATCCTCCCTATTCAATGGTATTGTTTTTTCGTGATCCCCTCGATTGATTTCAAACTGTGGCCATCAAATTTTATTTGACTTGAACTTAACTTATGCAGCATCCGAAGACAACAACAACATTGAGATAAGATGAAGTAGGGGCATATTCGTCAAACAATGAAAAGTTATTTGTTTCAATATCATCCAATTTATTGCATGAGAGTCAAAACATTTGTTTTTTTTTTTAAATTCTTCTGATAACTGCTGGAATTTTCTACTTTGCATAAGGAACATAATTAGGGTTCTCAATAATTCACATTACTATTTATTGACGCTTTACTTCCGGGAGCAATTTGCTCAATGTGTTTGACGTTGATGAATACATCAGTAAGTTGTGTTTGATTGTCGAACGAATGAACTGTAGCATGTTCCTCATCCAATCTGTGAAATATAAAAAAAAAAATAAAAAATTGTTTCTGTTTTGTTGAAGTTCGGTAATACATAAATAGAAATAGGCTAGAATATTAAAATATGTTGGATGTTCATAATTTTATAATCCAAAAAATAAAAGATCATACTGTGGATTTGTTAATAACAATCATTAATAAGTATGTAATAAGATTAATCAATAGTCTTCGAAAATATTTGTATATTGTGAAAGTTTGAATCTTTTTCACATTTAGGTAATATTATTACCAATATTTTAGTTCACCAAAAAAGCTTCTATGTGAATAACATTAACAAGGATATTTTTTTCAATACAGTCATTGTTGAAATGAATTCCATTGAAATTAAAATACCATTCAAAATTGTTTGAAGAAAAGTAGAGTTCGCAGAAAGGAAGGATAGGTTAAAAATTCATTGTAATTTATATTTGAACGAAGTAGTAAGTACTTATCAATTAATTTCACAAACTATGAAACTATAAAAACATACTGCACTGTTTCAAAAACATTTTACCTGTCTGCTCTCTTCTGCCAGCCGTGCTTCTTTTATTTTTCTGATGCTGATTGGTGAGTCCAGGTAATCTATTCTGTTGCACTTCATTTGTTAAATTTTCCGTATGCATCCTGCCGTACAAGTTTTTTTTCCGTATTAAGAAATTATTCATCAAGCAATTTATACCACTTCGCACTTTTGCAGATTCGATTTTCAACCTATCACAACTTAATGTAAACAAAGTATTGTTTTCAAAAGGTCTATTAAATACTTTCTATATGTATTTAAGCAAAACAAAGTAATTTTTCATCCTAACAATAATTAAGTGATGTCTGTTATCTTAAACCAAAAAATTATAAAATAAAGAATTTGATTTAAAGACTCGCGACCGTTTGAAAACTGATACAATGAGATTGGCGCTGGGTTGCCAGGTGCCCAGATTTGTCTGTAAAACCAAGACTTTTGACCCTTCGTCCAGATATTGGTCAGACACAGATTTTGCCCAGATTTTTTATCAGAGTGCCCAGATTTTACAGACTTTTGAAATTGAGTGATGAAATCAGTATTCATGTATCGGATTTGATCCTGAAGTGCCAGATTAGACTGAAAATCTCGCTTGTATTCATGGGTATTCTACCAATCATTCGAAACAAACGCGAGGCAGAAGTAGGAAAAATTGTACAACGCCAAAACAGATACTATGGCTTACAATGATGGATAATCACAAAGACAGGCCCCACTTACTTTCTTCAGGATTGCTAAGCCACAAAAACTACCGAACAGGTTTGAATTATATTTCATTTTAAAGCAAACAAAATTTGACAGTTAAAATATTTTTAAAAGAATTATCAAACCAAATATTGCTGAGAATATGACTTTCCGCTTAAAACTATTTGATATCAAAATATATTTTATGTGTTATATTTTGCAGCTCTAATAATTTTTTAACAGAATTTTCTAGTTGGGTAATGTCCAAGATACATATATTTAGAAGAAAGTTCAAAAAGGAATTATTACTTACAGTTTATCTATCTGGATATAACGGAGAACCAACTACCAACGTTCTTGAGCAGAATCATAATATTGTGGAGGTGTTAAATTGTTCGTTATATGTGCACGTAGTTCTGTGTCATTTTGTGTGGATGAATAATTTTTTTTCTCCAGAACAACAGACCCTGGAATTTAAAAAGAATCAAATAGGTACACCTACTTAATCAAAGTTATTCCTTACCTTTCTTTATTATGCTGCTTACAGTTACAAATCAGCTTCCTTGAATCACCCTCTTCCACTTAAGTCTAGTGCAGTCAATGAAGGTCTTCACTAAACTTGCGAGTTGATTCAGTAAATTTTCTTTGAATTGAACTTCTTTATTTATTATTCATACTATTGATGTTTGAAACACTGACATTCCGAAATCTCATCAAAAAACTCTAATATCGCTTGGATTTCTCAGTTAACTCCGCAGAAGGCTAAGCATACACTTTTTAACACTTTTTTTTCATTTCACAATCGTAGAGAAAAATTTTCGCCACTTCATTCAATTAAAGATGGCCGCACTTTGCCAAATGATGTGTTTACTGATGACATGTAAATGAATTAACATGCGATGATTTTTCAATCTGATTGCACGTGATATTACTTGTTACAATGTGTAATGATGTTTGTTTACATGCATGTCCGATGTGCCTCATGGATTATTACACGATTTTTAAGGAAATGTTGAAAAGATGCAAAAACATGTAAAATCTCTTGTAATGTAGCAATACATTTTTAACTCTGTGTGAACGGAGATTTACATGAACAAGCTTTATAATTACATGAAAACACCCGATTCCTTTCTACCCATGTTCTTACACGTAATGTTACATGAATTTTCTAGACTGGGAATATTTGTTTGTGTTTTTTACATGTCTTTTCAAGCAATCTATGTTTTCGGTTGAAAAAACTCAAAATTCCGTGCAACGTAACATTACATTTTTTTTTCTGTGTAGCTTTCAACTTATGCGTTCCCTACGTCTATGGACTCAACCGATACATCTCAGTGACCCATCGCCAACGAAATTTAATCGGATGTCCGTTTGAATGGTTATACACATATCGTTCTTCCCTGACCATACGCAAGATAGTAACAACCAGTGCTCTCGCGACATATCACACAGTTGCAAGGTCTTAGACAGCGAAGTCTATTAATTCCAACAAATAGTAGGGTTTTTCTGTTAAGGGGAATGTGGCATGTTTCATATTTTTAAATCCAGTTCTGGACTCCTATGAACGTAAAACATGGCTGCAGAAATTTATTAGACTACTTTATACCTATTTGATTTTAAAATCGATTTCGTCTTTGTTTAGAATTTGATGCTTTGGGGTAACATTGATAAGTAACATTGATAAGTGATGGTTGATGTAAAATTAATCATGAAACTTTACAAAATTGAACCCATCGGTGTTTCATGGTTTAGATTTCTTTGCGGTCCAAAACTAAATGTCCTTAATGTGTTAACGCCGCACAACAGTTTAAATCGAAGGATGGTCAATGATGCTGCATAAATTAAGGGGCTAAATTTTTTAACATCTTTATAAAACTGAATGTGTGTCTGTCTGTCTGTTCCCTATAGACTCGGAAACTACTGAACCGATCATCGTGAAACTTGGCATCTGAGGGTTTTTGGGGCCGGAGATAGTTTCTATAATAGTTACAAACCGCTCTGACTTATGAGAGGGGGGGCTTCCATACAAAATTTGTAGTTTTTCGAAACAAATTAAAGTCATGGCATCCATTTTCTCGATATTTTTTTTCCTTGGGGTGGTTTGGTTTTCGTCTCCATAGCATACTGATCAGTGGGAATATTTAGGCGCGTATTTCTCACCCAAGCATATTTTCAATGCAAGGGGTGGCGATATGAAGCCTTGATGTGATTTTTTTCTACTTGATTCCTAGCTCATTTGTACAGCACATGGTACAAATGAGCTGCCGATCGAATAAAACATATACATTTTGCCAAAATCTGTAATTGAAAAGTCATGGCATCCATTTTTAGAGATTTTCTTTTCTTTGAGGGGTTTGTTTTTCGTCTCTATGGTCAAGAAAACGTCGTCGCAAGTGGATAGTAACCAAAACTTACTGTTCATTGATCGCTGGAAAAATTTAACAATTAGGCGCGTGTTTCTCAACCAAGTACCTATATTTCTTATGTACGTGGGGGGCGATATGCAACCTAGATGTTTTTTCTTGCTTAATTGTACACAGCACGTGGAAATAATTGACGCGAATATGTGATACGAATTGGTATTTTATTAAGATAAGATAGGATTGACGTGTTCATAAGTGAAAGGTATCAGTGAAATAAAATGATTTTTATTGACCAAAAGTGTGGGAATTCATTTTCCGAAAGAATTTTCATTCAAGTAACACTAGAGCATGTTTAAACGTTCAACTTTTGCCTGTTACAAAAAAAATAAAAAAAAATATGTTTTCTTCTAAAAATTGTTACTTCGGCCCAAATACACAACTGAAACGAATTTAGAAATGAAAATGGGAGCTTTTTGTTTTAAACTAGCTGATCCGGTGTGTTTTGCCACACCTTCCAAAAATAAATGTAATTTGTAAAAAAATATTCAAATTTAGATTTTTCTAAGCATTTTTTTTTAAATCATACCTCATCGTAGTTCAGAACCAACAACTTTGAAAAGAGAGCTGCAGATGGAGTTCCAAATTGTAATTCAAAAATGGTATATATTATTTACTGAAAATTGATCTCTAAACTTATTTTCAAGGTCTGAAATTTTTACTCTGTTTTTAAAGCTTCATAATGACTTAAATAATGTCAAGCTACATAATGACTTAATTTATTAATTTTCCACCTTTTTTCCCAAAGTGGGAAGTTCCGAACTTCCATAAAAACATTTTTCACATCTATTTTTGAGTTATTCCAAATATCTGTACGCAAAAAAACCCACTTTTAAAATATGGTCCCCTCTTTGAAATGCTCTTTATCTAAAACATACATGGGAGCTCCCCTAACTTTTTCAATTTTTCCCCTACTGCTTGAAGAAGGTAGGCTGATTTATTCGGCTCGAGTTTAACAAATTTCTAATTGAAAGAAAAAGATTCGCATATTGGAATTTATTGCATATTGTACTTTATGGAGATAGAATTTTGAAAACCGATCATAAGCGTGAATCGGGACAGTTTTTTGAATATATTCCTAATATTTTGAAAAAAAAAACGTCATACTTTTTGCTTACATACCAATTTAAGTACGTACTTAACATGAAAAGTGTTTTTGTGTTACATGGCTGCTTAAAAGAGACTTTTGATCCGCTTCTTTCTTCAAAAGTGAGACTTTAGAACTGATATTCAACTGGAAGCAAAATTTTTTTAAAGAAATTTTTAGTATACTTTTAAAGAATTCAAATCAATATTCCCTCCTGTCATCTTACACGGTGGGGCAAGGGCAAACGTCGAACTTTTAAGAAATTCATCTTCAAAATGATTCAATATGTTGGAAAGACCAGAAGGGGTATTCCGAATGTTGAACCTGAAGCGGATATTTAAAATTCTTAAATGTCTTTTTACATGAAGGTCATTTGCTTTGAATAGCATTCTTTAAAAATGGAATAAAAAACATAAATTTACACTGCTGAAATACTGCAGATATATCAATGAAACTTGATAAAACAAACAAACAGACAAACGTATTTAATCAATTTTAAAGCCATTACTCTGACGCATCTGAAAATAAGCTTTGCATTTACACTTGCCCCAATATACGGGACAAATGTTAACTTAGAAATTTGTTTTTCCCAAATTTTTTGAATATTTGACTTTCAAAGAGAAAATTTAAAACGCGGAGAAATTATTTAGTGATAAAGCTGATATTTTTTGCTTTAATAAATTTATTTAAAAAAAGTAATTATCACTGTATATTTAAAATCTATAATTTTCATACAATGATAAGTGTTGTTTGGGAAAACTACAATCTATAATGTCTCATGTCCACGAGTTTGGCTTATGGCGAAATATTTTCTACCATAATTTTGGCGCAAAAAGATAAATATTCAAACAGCTTCGAAGGGCGAGGATGGTGAAATAAGCTGTTTGAAAATGGTTATTAAAAATCTTTTTTTTTTAAATTTCTATAGCTCAATTTTACAACTCCAAAAAATACACCATCTAAAGTTAATCAGGAGCTGGAAGTGCTTATAATACAGAATATTAGGAATATACTCAAAAAACTGTCCTGATTCACGCTTATGATCGGTATTC
>NC_073692.1:343070415-343095415 GCF_029784155.1 Uranotaenia lowii
CCGATTAATCGATTTAAAAATAAACAGTTTTATTTGATCGGTGTGACGTGGTTGCAGGTTGGCATAAAAAAACGAAAATAACAAACTTCTTGCGAGAGGTTTTCGATATTTCTATTTAAGAAATAAATACCCAGCTCGCTCGCCGCTCAGCGAAGAAAATGATCCGAAATGAAACTGTCACGGGAGCGCAATGTTTTGGTTGGTTTCCGTTTTGGTGTTGACGTTCGGACAAACAGTGGTACAGTGTTGCTGAGGTAAAAAATGAAAAAAAAAACAATATGTACAATCAAAATAGTCATGGGCTCTGAACTTGATTTTTTTTTTCGAATGTTAATCACTACAGTTCTTATTTATTCAGAAATATTCTACATAAAAATTTAGCCATTTAAATCCAGTGTGCTATGTAGACCTTTTACTTTTTGTTTTTGTCTGCTTCTAGAATCTAGCTGGATCACGTTCAGAGAATGTACACTGAGAAATTTTAGTTATGGCTTTTCATAATACATTTGAAAGTATCACGTTTCAAATAAAAAGGAATAGTTTCTGTTTTGTTCATGTAATGGCGCGGTTTTGATAAATACTGTTTTTAAAGCTATAGTTCGGGGTCTTATGAGACCAGTCCTGCTGTAAATGTAACACCATCTGAGATCAAATAGCCATAGGGTTTGTGTCTCTACTGCGTGATGATTATGGAAAAATTCAAAACGAGAAGGGATGCCAAAAACTGATATGACGGTTAAACTTTGTTAAGATACGTGCGTTTTTCAGAAATTATTCAAAACCAAAGAATCAATTACTCTTTCAAATTATAAAATAGAAACTAAGTTTTATTTGAATTGTTTAAATTGACAAACAATAGTCAGAATTAAAGCACAAAATTTCGAGTTCAAAATAAGAATCCAGAATTACAATTTCGACATTAGATCCCGAATTCAGATTCTAATGATAAAGACAAAGCACCGTTAATTTGTAATTTTAAGAATTTTTTATCGGCTTTGTCGGTGACAAATATTTTTTAAGGAAGAATTAAAGAATTAGAATTCAAAGACGAATAGAAGATTGGCTCTGCTTCTACTACACAGTTTATTGGTGCAGGATGAAAGTCTAGCATGTGGTTTCTATCAGAGATGTAGATTCAGCCGACCAAATATTTGGCGCCGAATTCCGCCAAAAAACCGGTAAGCCGAATATTTGGCTCACCGAATAGTTAAGCCAAATATTCGGCCGAATAAGCCGAATAGCCCGAATACTTATTTTTCAAATTTTATACACTAACAGACTTGTCAAATTTGTCAACGGATTTTGGATAATTTCTAGGATATCGAACAGTAATGTTGAAAAAGCTACAAAATCATCAAAAACTTCTAATTTCATGAATAGATCTTAAGTGTATCCGTGTATATTTCACTGTAGATAACTTTATACTTTGATTATCGTTTATTCCAGATTTTTTTCATATATCCAGGCTTGTCCATAAATCCAATAAAGAATTACAAATAAGATAAATCTGACCGGGATGGCCAGATATCATTTAAAAAATTTCAGATTTTATCCAGGTTTATTCAAATTATTAGCTAAATCAAATAAATACTCAAATTTCTCTTAGAAAATTTTAAGATTTTGCGTCCAAAAGCGTTTTGTTAGAGTGAATTTTAATATAAAAATCAGCTTTTCTTTAACCCTTAGATACGATTTTAACACTGCTGGTGTGATTCGATGAAAACATTAAATTTCAAGTACCTAGTTTTCTTTTTCTTCCTCTTGTATGTGAATAATGCATAGATTCTGTTGAAATATGCTTTTTTACAATTTTATCAAAAAATCGTCCAGACCCGGTCGTGTGGTTGTTTGGTAGAAAATATGGTTTTCTTAAAGTTAAAGATCACGTTTTTTTGGCAACTATTTTGAAGAAATCTAGCTAAAATTCGACATTCATCTGATTCAGTATGCAATTTAAAATAGCTTGGCACCTGTTTTGACATATTTTGTCCCACATTTTACTGGAACCCAATCTCTTTGATGATATACGTTCTAGAAGCGACAATTCATCTGATGTCCTTCTAACTATTGGTGACATTTTAAAAATCAAAGAGACCTCTACTTAAAGAAGATCTGATGTATTATACATTTGGTTGAAAATAATCGATTCAAAAACATATGGAGTAACACTAAGAATAAAGAAATAGAAAACAAATTAAATTTTCGCTTTTTTATTTCTATCAAAACTCAACAGAATATTCAACCGAATATTCGGTCAAATATTCGTTTGGCCGAATAATTGAAAAGGTCAATATTCGGTATTCGGCCGTTCGCCGAATATCACTATTCGGTACATCCTTAGTTTCTATCCTTGACTCGAAAAACGCTCTTCGCTTATTTCCAACACCTGTTGCTCTTCTTCTAATCTTCTAACCGTCTTTGAATTTCAATTCTTTCATTTTTCTTATAAGATTATTTTTCACGAGGTTCTCCGACAGTAACCCAGTAAACATGAATCGGCAGAGAGGTAACTCAAATCGCCAGAGGGATCGTAACGATCTCTCTGGCGATTTTGCATCATCACATCGGCAGAGAGGAACACACCATACGCGTGTCTCGGGTGAGTGCTACGAGATCTGAGTAGAAATGCTTAGCCCGCCCCGAAAGAGCTCAATCCGAATTGTGCTCGTGTGTTCCTATCGTGGTGTGTACGTGGGTTCGGCTCAGATTTGCCGACGCTTGCCGAATGATGTTCGTTACAGTGGTGTTGATTTGCTTAAGGGCATCAAAAACGCAATTTCCCAAATTAATGCTTTATTGGATTAACCCTTTCCCGCATTTTTTTTCGTTTGTATGCTTCATACTTTTTTCTTGCAGCGTACAAAAACAGATACGTATAAAAAAAACAATAAAATTTATATTTACTGATCTAATCCGTTTGGAAATCATTCTGAGTTAAGCGTGTATTCAAACGGTACGTGGTTTTTGGCGTCGCAAAGAAAGTTTATTTTCAAGTGTTCAAAATAATCGAAAAAGTCGATAGTTCGGTTCGCGGAGTGCCGGTACGCAATTGATTTTGGTTTCGGAAGATAAAAAAAGTGGAAGTCATTGAGAAAAGGCTGAAAATTAAAAATAGTGAAGTGAAATTTCTGTGAAGCCATATTTTCAAGCGTTTGTGGGGTCCAATTTTAAAAGCAAAGAGAGGGAAGAGAAGTTAGAAGTGGGCAAGGCAAGTGAAGGGGGGTGAGAAGCAAAGAGCCGGAAAACTAAGAAAGAAAGGCTCTAAGGTGCGACGGAGATAAAAAGTGGGAAGCTACAGAGCAGCGGGAGCAGGGAAGTGAAAAGTGGCGATAAGGAAAAACAGTGTTATAAGAGCCAGTGCTTAGTTGGGGCTCAATCATCGTAAGTTTAGTTAATGCCAGAAGAACGCAAGGAAAGTGCAAACGCTTGCCAGTTGGCGGGTGGGAGAGAAAATTGAGAAGACCGAGCGGTTGGAGGAGGTAAGGGAAGTTATCCGGGTTTCAGGAGAGGATTTCATTGAATCCCAGCGAGGGAAGTGTGGAACAGAGGGAGCCGACAAGATAGAGTCACGGCAAGGGAGTACATCCGTGTGCGAGCAACATAAAACCAAGACCGAAGTGGCGAAGTGTGTGAGTAAGAGAGGTGGCCGGTAAGTAGGCAAAAATCTCACACAGCAGAGGCATAGGAGCATATAGGAAGCGTTCGAAAATTGTCTTCTCTCTCTCTCAGCGCCACAGGAGAATCTTTTGGCGTACACCTATAAAAATTTATTTGGTATATATTTTAATAATTATCTTTTGCCCTTTTCAGCAAAACAAGTATTTTCAATTGATACATAAAATTTCTTTTTTGATGAAAGATTAAAAAAAAAAAGAAAAACTAATAATTTTTCAATTTACATTTTTATTATTCCTACTAATATTTTCAACCATCGTTTCTTTTTTCTTTGCTTATTATTATTATTATTAGTATTATTATTATTATTCCTATTACTATCATTATTATTATTATTATCATTATTATTACTTTTTCAGCCATCGTATTTAACCAATAATTTTACATAACGTGCGCTCGGAACAAAACATTTCATACCTTTATGATAGAATTTAAGAACAATAAAATATATCATTCCTTTGCTCAATTATTTCTCATTTTAGCATCCATCGTTTTATTATTGTCTTTAATCTTATTCAAACACTAATTTTATATAACATACACTTCATTCATAACATTTGCTTTTTGTATTATTGAATTTAGAAACTATTCAACTTATTCATTTGTTTCAATTATAATTTAAATTTTTTACTACCATTTGTCGTATTTTATTTCACCGTACAACGGATTTTGAATTACCTTTTTGAAGCTAAAATGAATTTCTTTTGGAAAGTCCGAAAGTCTCAACAAGTCGATCTGCTCATTCTGCAGTTCACCAAGCATTCTCTAATCTTGTCATTGATGCATCAACTATTATTAGTTGGTGTGGAAAGTGCCGAGGATTTTCAATATGGTGAAGAAATGTTCAGAAGTGTGCTCATTCAATTTCTAAGAAAGAACATACAGGAAGATGAATATGGAGATATGGTAGAACGATTAATGACAGGAGTTGGTGGTTTAGAGATAGAAGTCCTTAAAATTGTATCAGAGATTTTCAAGTGCAAAATAAATGTGGCATTCGGGAGGGATGAGGTACATATTATAGAGCCGCAACTGGGAGGAATTGTAGGGGAAGGAAAAGAAATAGTGGTTTACGCGGAAGAAAATGACGAAGGTCTAATTTTTGGAAGCGTTATCAGCATAGCAGAGGCAGAAATTGAGATAGGAGAAGGAAAGGGAGATTTTTGCGGAAATGTGGTCGAACCGAAAAAAACTGAAAGCGATAGAGATGACAAGTACAGGGGTGGAGAAGACACCAGAAGTGAATTACAAGACAAAAATAGAAAGTTAAAGGAAAAGTGTGACTCAAATGACTGTGATAGAAATATCATGCAAAGTAAAGACAGAAAAGAACGAGCAGGAATCGAAGGCAACAATGAAACATCAAGGAAAGGAACAATGAAGAGGGGACTGAATGATAATCAAACGGAAGCTGAACATGAGGAATATATAATTTTAACGAATAAAACAAACGATAATTTAAAAAGAAAGAACGATGATAAGAGGAATGAAAATGCAATCAACCGAAAAAGAAATAAGAATTACGACATAGTGACAGAACATGGAACAAACAATATGTTGATAGTTAAAAGGATGAGAAAAGAAGGTAACTGCTTGGTTGAGGCAATTCTAGATCAAAAGAATAAAGAAAATCCGAACTACGTCTGTACAAAAGAAGAAATTCAGGAGTGGCGTAATACAATTGCAGATTACATGAACAATAAGAGAGAAATTTTTGAACCATTTCTAGAAGAAAGCCTTGAAAACAACGGCTTTGAGAAATTTATTGAAGATGTAAGGAAGCATGGTACTTGGTTAGGTTTTGAGTCATTATTTGCGTATTCAGAGATGATGGGTGTTAGAATTGTGGTTCACAATGCCAACAGCCCAAAGATAGTTATTGGAGAGGGAAGGAGTGAACAACTTATGTACAACATACTATACGTAAACGGAAATCACTACGATAGTGTAATTGGAATAGAACAAGATACAAATAATGAAATAACCCAGGCAGCAGATAATAAGTGCGAAGATGAAAAAACGTCTAAAAATAGTAAAGGCAGAGTAAACACAGGCGCAGATTTTAGTACTCACAACATTACAAATAAAGAAAGAATAGATTATCATGAAAGAGGAAAACACAAAACAAGTAAACACGATTACAATAACAACGAAAGAACCAAAATTCAAAACAATATCGAAGGAAGAGAAATAGTAAAGATAGGGTCAATAAATGTGAGAGGATGTTCAAATGAAGGGAAAAGAAAACAAATAGACCAAACATTACACCATCATAAGATAGACATAGGGCTACTGCAAGAAGTAAACACATTAGGCAATAGAATTAAAACAGATCACTATGACTGGTGGATAAATAAGAATAGTCAAAATAAAATGAGGGGATTAGCGTTTCTCGTAAAGAGAAAATCTAACATTCAATTAAAAGATGTAGAAGAAATAGATAAAAATGCATTGATGGCAAAAGTATTTATACACAATAATTTCCAGATACTACTGGTGAATGTCCATGCCCCAAATAAAAAGCCTCATATGTTTTTTGCTAAGTTAGGGGCGCAAATATTGAATAGAAATTGGGAAGATAAGATTATAATATTAGGGGACTTCAATGCACAAATTGGCAGGAATGACGTTGAAGTGGAAGATGCAAGGCTGCTGGGATCGGAATTGGGCTTTGAAGAAAGTAATGAAAACGGACAAGACCTAAAGACTTTCCTGCATCTGAACAACCTCCAACTCATATCGTCAAAGATTGGTAAAAATGTTAAAGTTACTTGGAAGAGTGGGGATAGAACCAGTCAAATTGATCACGTCGTTAAAAAGATGGGAAATGGGATTTTCTGCAAACTTATTAAAGGATTATGGACTAATATCAGCACTGATCACATACTTATTATAACTGAAATTTTGACAGAGAATTATAAACAAATGAAAACAAATCAAGGAAATTTAAGGAGTCTTGACGCCAGTGTTTTGAAATATGAAGCTGTAAATAAAAAGTATAAGGATGAAATGAAAAGACTGAAAATGAAGGAGAATACTATTGCGGAGGAAATGAACATTGGGGGGAGATATGAGATGATTGCAAAAAGGATGAAATTGGCTGCTGAAAAGGCACTGAAATCGAACAAACCTCCATTGACACCCAAACGGAAAAAAGCACTAGCACGCTGGCAAGATGCAATTAAACTCTCGAATAGAAATCCAAACCTAATAAAATATAGGCTGCTTGTAGATAATAGGAAACAAGAATTGGAAGTAGCAAACAAAGAGCACGAAGAGAAAGCTATTAAGAAATTTTATAACAGCCTTAATGACTTTGAAGTAGGAGTAAGAATACAAAAGTCCTACAAGTTCTTAAACAACTTCTTAAACAAGAAACAAAAACTTAACACTTTCATAGCTAAATCCAAATGGGATCAAATTCATGAACAAGGACAAAGAGATGAAGTACAACTTATCGAAAGTCATGACACATGTCCATTACTCGAACCACCAAGAGAGGAAGAAATGTATGCAATCGTTCAAAAGTCTTGTAATGGGAAATCACCTGGACCAGATGGCATACGAATGGAATATTTAAAGTATGCCGACAAGGACACATGGGCCGAAATTGTTGTAATGTGGCAACAAATGTGGATTCATAACAAATTCCCTGATGAGCTACAGAAATCCATTCAAGTACCTATACCAAAAATAAAAAAGCCCAAGGAAATTAAGGACTTTCGATGCATCAGTCTGTGCAACATCGCCTACAAGCCATATGCTAAATGGATACGAGACAGACTCATATCTTTTGCCGGAGAAGCAGGATTATATCAAGCTGGATTTACATCAGGAAGATCTACAGACGATCACATATTCGTTGCAAGGAGAGTACTGGAAGAAAATTGGAATGCTGGAATTAAAATGTACGCTGCAAGCTTGGACATCCAGAAAGCATTTGATAATGTGAAACTTAGCAGACTAAAAAATATTTTAGTAGAATTGAAAGTCCCATCACTACTAATTGATAGGGTTTTAGAATGCATAAGGGTAGACAAAATCAGAATTAAATGGCAAGGACAGCTTACAGATGAAAAATTAAGGGACAAAGGAATTAAACAAGGTTGTCCTTTATCTCCATACTTATTCAATTTAATTATGCAAAATGCTTTACAAAAACTAACACAAAAAATACCTAAAATAAATTTAATGGAAATAGGGAAACTGGGAATGCCACTAATCCTTGCCTACGCAGATGATCTTTTGGTTATAGTCGAAAGTGAAAAAGACCTTGAGAAAATTATGAAAAGATTAGAAGAGGTACTAGATGAAATTGGTCTACAAATAAACAATCAGAAAAGCCAAATACTCATAAGATTACCCAACAATCAAGGAAGTGTACCAGATGCAATAGAGTTGGGTGGGAAGTCATACAAAACCTCGAACACTATAAAATATCTGGGAATTTCATTAACCAGTACACTAAACAGACCTGCTACAACCAAAAATAGATGCATTAACACATTAAGAGCAGCAAAGAATGTTATAGAATTTTGTAAGAAATTTCAACCTTCTTGGGAAATCGGAAGGCTTATCTATGTAACTGTGCTGGCAAGCTCAATGTTATATGGGGTAAAAGTAGCGACACTCACAAAAAGAAGTCGAAACCAGATAGCTAAATACGAAAAAATGATAATGAAGGAGATATGGGACACATGCAGAGATACAAAAGGTAAAAAATTAAATATAAGGAAGGAGCTTAAAGGTAAAACTATAAATAGGAAAGCTACAGTAGGAAGGATTAAGTACTATGGCCACATCAAAAGAAGGGATGCATTGCACCCCCTCAAGATAGCACTCAAATATAAAATGCCTTTCAGAAAAAGTGGTAGGCCAAGCTTTACCTGGAAAAACGCACTTGAACAGGATTTCAGGAAATACAGGAATGTTGAATTTTCAGAATGGGAACAATTACTCCAGGACAAAGAAAAATTAAAATCGAGAGTAGAATCAATTTACAATAAGAGTGATAGTGAAATATCAGATGGAGAAAGTGAAACAGATGCACAAACCACTATCAAGTAAATAATTAAGCAAGTCAAGTAATGTTCTGTATTAAATCAATTTTGCAGATGTCATATATTCCATAATAATGAATCGTCAAGCAACCGGAGCAGAATTTTTGTTGAGGTATTTAGCTTTCAACATTAACGTTACGCCGCCAATCACTAAACAAAAGGAAACTAAATTTAAAAAATGAAGATATATATATATTTTTTTAATTTATCTCTTTTCATTAATTTTTTTTTTATATATACCTATATAAAAATAAATAGTTATTTTTTATTATTATTGTTATTTTTTTCTTTTATATTTAATCTTTTTTTTCTATTTTTTTTTTATTCTTTATTTTTATTTCCATTATTTTTTTTTTTTTTTATTTATTTATTTTTTTTTTTCAGCAAATACTTGTACGACAGATACTCGATTCCGAGGTTTCTATGAAAAAAACCCTAGTCATTGTAGTGTTGACGAACATTTGATCTTTACAACCGAAGTGAATATTGATAAATGCCCTTGTTTTCAGATAAGCAGAACTGGCGAATCCAAATTATAGCATCTATATTGAAATACTAACCTCTTTAAATTTCAGTTGAAGCTACGAAGAAATTGACCGATTGAGCTGATATTACTATTTACTCTTTAACTAAAATAAAAGGTTTAATTTTCCATAATTGATCAACTCCTTATTTCAGATCTCGATCGCTTTGATTTATAATATTCAGCTTATCACCTTTCTTGTATCCTACAGATTATAGAATTATTTGTATTGATATTTGAATATCTTATTGTTTTGAGTGATGATGAATGAATCACTGTATTTTATCTTTTTCAGGAAAAAATAAATGAACCTTATTAGTGTACCACATTCTTATCTCATAATATATTATATTCTGTTATATTATATTATATTATATTATATTATATTATATTATATTATATTATATTATATTATATTATATTATATTATTTTATATTGTATTATATTATATAACATAAATGCACATTTAATTAGCGAAAAATGGGTTAGGGGCATCAGGGTATCTTTGTTTTGCAAAAGGAGCGGGTAGCAGTATGTGCTTGTTACCCGTTTCGAATACTTGGCGTTTCTTAATTTATGTCAAGGGAATTTGGCATGGTTGAGAAAATGATCGTATTTGATTACTTTTTGTAAAAGAAGGACGCACTCTTTTTTCGGAAGCCTTGGCGGCGGGATTATAGTTTGCATGCTATCTTGGTTAGTCAACAACACGGTTATAGCTTCTTGAGACTTTTTCCCCTTTAACCCTGGATACCGTAAGTGCCTCTGCTTGCGATTCCATTCCCTTAAAAGTCTCATAGAGGGGTTATGACTGTGTTGCGTGGTAGCCAAGATGGTCGCGTGGGTTATTTTTTTGGCCATAACTGCGGCGCTGCCGCAAACCCAAGGTGGATTTATACATACACATACATACATTTACTGATCTAATCCGTTTGGAAATGGCTACCATAGCCAAGCCTCATACGTTTTTGTTGCATATGTATTGGGAATATGAATGGGGAGGGTTTTTGGGAAGGCGGAATATTTTTATGCTTATTCTGGAACCCTCCATTGGGAGATGAATAGGGAAGAGGGGGGCTCTCGAATAGTTTTTAACTCGATAACATTTCAAGCAAATGGGGTCAAATTTGTTATAGGAAAGTATATAAAAATAAGAATACAAGACTCCTACTTTATTTTAAGTGGGGAGTTTGAAATGGGAGAGGGGTACCTAGACTGCCCCAAATTTGTATGGGAAATTCAAAACCTGTGAAATGATATGCGCTGCAGGTTAAAATTGATCCTAGTCCTAGTATACGATCTCATGCAAAATTTGGGCCAGATCGAATCACGGGAAGGGATCGCTGCCTGGGGAGCCTGAAGTTTGTATGAGATTTTGAGACATTTTGTTCGAGAGAAACATGAAAAACCAGTTTTTCTTGGATAACTTTGGTTTCTTTCGGCCGATTTCTTCTTAAAACGGGTTTTCTCAAAGCGTAAATTATGACAAATATTTTATCCGAAGACTGCAAATCGATAGAATAAAAAAAAGTTATTAGGCTTCAAAAATGGGCTAACTTTTTTAAGGGTGGTATTCATCACTGTTAATGAGGCTTCAATATGTTCGACCGCCCCTACTCATTAACAGTGATGAGTACCACCGTAAAAAAAGTTTTTGAAACCAAATAACTTTTTTATCTTAACTCTTATGGAAATGCAGTCTTCGGATGAAATATTTTTCATAATTTAGGCTTTAAGAAACACCGTTTTTGAAAGCAATTGGCCGACGAGAACTAAAGTTAATAATGAAATACTGGTTTTTCAAGTTTCTCCCGAACAAAATGTCTTAAAATCCCATACAAACTTCAGGCTCGTTGAGCGACCCCTTCCCGTGATCCGATCTGGCTCAAATTTGGCATGAGATCTTGTACTAGGCCGAGGATCAATTTTAGCCTGCAGCGCATAACTTTTTCAAAGCTTGGGTCATTTGGGGCACTCTAGTACACCCATACTTTTTTTTAATAACTCGAGAAATGATCGAGCAAATTTTTCAAAGAAGGGATTGGAGTACGAAAATGTTTTTTTTTTTTTTCATTATTTAACAGAGGAGCCCTCATAATTTTATTTTTAATGATTTGGAAAGTGATAAAGCAATTGGAATCAATTTGGAATCATTGCTTGAGAGAAGAATTTTATACTGGTTAAACTTTCATTGTGTCAGAATTTAGGAACTTATGAATAAAAAATACAGAAACTTAATTTTAGATACCAAATAATGATTGGAGAACAAATTTCAGACAGGTTTTTAAAATAGAAAAAAATATTCAAAAAACAAGAACTAATCTCTTTTGTTAAATTTTAATCAATTTTAGAAGGTGTTGCAAAGCACACCGGGTGACCTAGTCAGATTTATTTCGAAGATTTATTGACATTTTAAAATGTTCTTTAGTTTGGCACTTTAAAATCAGTAGTAAATTAGATAGTTGGAACAAAAAACTCAGAAATTATCTCGCTTTGGTGGGGACAGGCAATGGGTCAAAAACGATGTTTTTTAATTGTTTTCCAAATAACAGGTGGTGTTAACAAAGGTGTGATACCTCCATCTTTTAAATTTCGATCATTTTGTTCACTGTTACAGACAGTTATAATCGAATCCATTAAATTGCTTATGAGTTTTTACTGTTAGAATTTCTAACTTAGAAACTGATAAGTTTGAACTGATACCATAACACGATCCTAGGGAATATTTTACTAATCCCATGTCTATTTCCTAATATTTGACGGTTTTGTTTTTAAATTGATTTTTATAGTTTTCAATATTTAATTTGAAAAAAATAATATATAGCTATAACATGCAAATTTGAATATTCAGGGAATAGACTGATGAATGAAAGAAATATTAAAAACATGCCAAAAATATAGACCTAATTCGCAAAAAAAAAAAATGATAGTCGAAAACACTTTGTTGCTCAAAAATGTTTTTTGAAGCTGAACGATTTATTTCACTTATGAATAGAGAAACACGTCTGTGTCAGTCCATCTTAAGAATCAAGTTCAGACATGTAGGCATGTAGGAAGGGAAAAAACAGCATTTCCCCAGCATTCATCAAATGCAATTTCCTTTCCCCCAGACGGAAAAGGCATCAAGAAACCTTTTTGTGTCCTAAACGAGGAAATAATCCTTAGGGGAGCTCTTGGTAATCAAACTTCATATGCCCCCCAAACTCGCACCATATGCTTCCAGATGGAATCTATTTGCGAACCTACTGTTGTACAGACATTGTATTGGGCCAAGTAAAGTTCGCAGCAAAGGTAACAAGCTTCTTATATTAAATTATTTATCAGATGCTCTCGGAAAGAAACTCCGAAGGGGACGCACCGTATCCATTTCACCTTGATGCGAAACTTTCCCGCCAATTTCCTCGTTCTTATGCCAAACACGCATTGTGTGTCTCCAAGAGTATGTGGTGGAGCCGGAAGTCACATTTCCGAACTGGGGAGGGTGTGGATGCCAAAAAGTCGGCGAAAGGGAAATGCACAAGCCCAGTAATGGCAAAAGTTCCCCCTCGGCACGAGTTTCCCATTCCGGTGATGCGAAAAAGAATATGTTCCCCGACGCCATTCCTATACACAGCACTTTTAGCTCTTTATTTTCCTTTGAGGTTATCACCAAATCCACGAGGACATTTGCCACGTGCTGCGGTGAGTACACACTTCCTGTGTCGTTGTTATCAAACAACGACTCGCTCGGATACTTTACTTCCGATTCCGTCCTCGAGCGAGGAGGAAAGGTCGAAATGAAAAGCGAAAACTTTTGCCGAAGAATGGTGTGCCTTTTACACCTCGTAAAATGCAGCAAATTCTTCTTTATTGCTCCTACACATACGAAACGCGAAAGTTTCTGGCGAATGTGGTAGCAAGACTGAAATGAAACGAAAAAGGGTGTATGAGACCGTTAAGTTTTAACTGAGTCAAGTTACATTTGGTCCATATAACATTATAAAAGGAAACAGGGAGATTTTAAAAAGTTTGCTTAAACTTAAGGGAAAAGTACAGGCTATATGTGCCTATGAGGAAGAATATTGATTTATTCAAATATTACATCGAATATGTGTACAAAAACTATAGGCACATGAGCAAGCATCTGTTTTCTACCTACTACCTACATTGGAGTAATTTTTATGTTGAAATCTCGTTCAGTTTTCGAGAAAACTATTTTATTATAACTATTGTCTAAAATGCCGAACCTCAAACCGTGCGGGTTTAATGCACTTAATTATGCTTAGGCAAAATTTCAGTTTATCTGGCATTATTTAAGTGTAATTATTTTGAAAATGCTTGAAATACATATCTATCATACGACACAGCTGTAATTTCATTAACATCTATATCTTTTATAATTTTCTGGAATAAAACAAAAGTTTGGGCAACATATTGCCATTTCACCATAAGAAAAACTATCAAATATGTTTTGAGATCTTCAATTCTCCCTTAAGATGTGCAAAAAAACTTTCTCATTCCCCTTTCTTATCATTAATGAACCTTCATAAAAGCTTAGAATTGCTGTATTTTTTATGTTCATCTTAATAAGAAACAAAAATCACCCAACTCTTAGTTTCGAGTCATTTTATGCCTTATGTTCAAAGCGTATCACCCTGAAAATGCAATGATTAGATATATTGTCTTGTCAAACCAGCCGTTTGGCCAAAGTAGGCGTATTTAACCCGCTAGGCGCATTCAGGAACACTTTCCCCTACTGTGCATTATAAATTATTGTGCGTACATATCTAAACGGGCGTGTGGTCTGGATGTTCTGTTCAACTTAATTATAAAAATTCATTTATATCTATTTGTGGCAATTGCTGAAAATAACAAATGATCTGTATCTATTTTTACAATTCGTTTGTAAAAAGCCAATGATTTTTTTAATTACATACATTTTTTTGGATAGGTTTTGATATAGTGAAGGAGACAATAGTCGTTAAAAATGAAGGCCGATAGTTTTGAGAAAGAGATAGATTTAGAACATGTCATCAATAAGATGAGATCTCTCTGGGGTGCTGCTGAGTAGTTTTCTTCGGGCCCGGAGGGAGTCTATAAAATTAATCTTGGGGACAAGTTTTTCCTCACACGACCAGAAAATATGAAGGATGTCATGGTCATGGTCATGGCAAATAAATTGCTGCAAGCCTGATTAAAACGATAGAGTTTCACGTTTAACAAACATTGATTGGACATCATCCTGAGGCGCGACTCATAAGAGGCAGAGCAGTACCACTCATTGAGGAGGAACTCCCAAACTCCTGGCAGTCGAAAACCACTCTTTCTCGCTTCTCTTACCGCCAGAATCGCTAGGAGCGCCAGTCACTCTTTGCTCCCTCAGAGGCTCTGCGCTCCTCCCAAAGAGGCCTCCCTGGGAGAAATAACTTTGCGTGTGACGATTCAGAATTGCTTCGAGTTAGGTACATATTTGATTGCTTCAAGTAGCTCACAGCTGCTGGCTGGCTGCTGGGGGTTGCTGTGCGACGATGTAAGCAAAACGAATTTTAGACTATTTTTGTACCTAAACAACGTTAACATTATTACTCTAATTTACATTCAATGTTCATGTAAAACGATTGTCGAAGTTAAGGCTTTCAGATAATATGTTTTACAAAGAATTCGGCCGGTGTTGAAAGAAGTATTGTAAACAAGAACATCCTGCACACTTATCAACCTAAATGGCTTTTAAAAACATAACGTCCACAGATAATCATTCTGCTTTTAAATCAAAAGGCTTAAGGTTGATGGGACATCAAAATTACGTAGTCACAAAAATCATTGCTTCCCCAGATATTTTCAAATCTGCAAAAACATATGATTTTCACCTTTCTAAAAAAGGTCTAGATAAGTGGCAACAATGAATGAAAAAAAACAAAAGAAAACGTTTGAAAATTTATAGTTTAATTTATATTTCTGATGTCATAACGCATAAAGCACCAAATGCAGTAAGTTTTTGTTTTGTTCGAATAAAATTTTACAATTTTCTGTCAAAAATGATTTCAAAACTATAAAGGTGCTGCATGCATTTAGGGGTAAAAAATCATCTAGCATAAATCATAAAAGTTTATGTTATGTTTTTCTGTCAAAAATGATTTTAAAACCATAAAGGTGCTGCATACATTTAGGGGTACAAAATTATCTAGTTTAAATCATAAAAGTTCATGTTATATTTTCTGTCAAAAATGATTTTAAAACCATAAAGGTGATGCAAACATTTAGGGGTAAAAAATCATCTAGCTTAAATCATAAAAGTTCATGTTATGATAGATGATATTTTGAATTTAACAAACGCGTGAAATGAACCAATCATAACAGCATATGGAATCAAGATTTAAAAGGAGAATGTTTGATTTGCATTTTGATGAATTTTTAGCCCAGGTTGATAACTGAATTATTCAAATAATTATTTAAAAAAATGCTGATTTTCCAAAAAAAAAACATCTCACCAACAGTGTTGATATAGGCAAGGTATGTTATAAGGGCATTGGAAAAATATAAAAAAAATGTAGGTACATCTTTGGCACAATTTTCTTAATTTTCTATGAGAATCAAAATATTTAAAAATGTATCTCACGATGTTAGGAAATTAGTCATCATTATTTTGGTATCCTTAAATGATAACTTCACTACATTATATTCAAAAAGAAAAAAAACCTCTTGATGTGGTATACAAATGTAGCATCTAACCCGGCTGTTGCATAGTGCCCCGTTTGACGGTTATTGATGAAATAATAGCTACCCGAAGATAATATTTCAAATTTCTTTACAAACTAGAGGCCCTTCTTGTGCTATTTGACTTAAATTTTGCATGTAAACTTCACACAACAATCTGCTTATTTGAGTCACTCTACTCAACAAAATAATCAGCGGGGACACGTGCTACCTTTCGTTATTCATATTAAATTATTTCCAAATGACACCGCCGGCGCAAACCAAAACAAACGAACACGAACCAGCCAGATTCCTAGCTCATAACGTTTGTCTTGAAACGTTCTCCTAGGGAGCGCTCCCGAAGAGCGCTCATTTATCTTTTAAGAGCGGAGCGAAAGGTAAAAAGAACTCCCTAGGAGCATGACATCTTCGAGGCAAATGGTCACCCCTTCTCATTCCTTCACGCCGCTTAAAGATTGAGAGCAGATTTTAGCTCCGTGGGTGTTTGCTCTCAAATGAATCCGAAGCCTGTGGACATGAGACGGGAAAATGTTCGAAAAAAATCCCAACTTATTCTGATCTGCTACTTAAGTGCAGTTAAAATTAATTTGGTTATTTTTTATTTCCAAAAATGTGCTAGTCGATAATTAGCTCTTTTTAATCCTTTAAACTTAACTTATGCTTCATGAAATGATAATCGCAGGTTCACTGATGATATGGGTTCGATTTCAATCTTCACAGCAATATTTTTTGTGCTGGAAACCAGCAAAAATTTTAGCAATAAAGATTGCTGGAAAGACCAGAAAATTCAACTCTTTTTTTTGTTTCGATTATATTTAGTCGTTTTAACATCTTTATGTCATTCGCGACTCATATCAACGATTCAGTTGGCGGGCAGTCGTTGAAAAACTTATCCGGTATAACTGTGATAATAAGATAATAATAATAAGATTTATTAAGAATATAAAAAAAAAATTAGTTTCACAAAAAGTTAACCATATCGCATGCTTTTCCTAAATCTTCCAGCGAATGCCCGGAATTTATAAATTAAATTAGTCTGTAAAATAAAAAAAAACACATTGTCAGCTTTCTTGTCAAATTCGTGCTAAGCAATCTACTCACCGAATGATTCGTTGAGGAGTTTTTTATTTGGACAACATCAAACTTCGAGGTTTTTCTAGAGCGCCGATGTGGTCTAGTGGATAGGCTGGCGCGAGTCTGGTATTGGTACGCCAGGCGTACTGGGTTCGATTCTCGGTATCGGCAAGAAAAACTTTTGGGTTCGAATCCCATAAGCGGGCCGACAGGTAAGATGTGTTTCATTATATAACTGACTATATAATTGGAATGTTCAATCAGTTGCCAGCTGGCCAGGTATATACACGGATGCCGTAATACCTGTAAGTAAACTAGCCCACCTGATTGATTCGTTCTTCCAAAATATACCTACATCAACACACGCAATACATTCACCACATAACAGTTCATACGAAGCCATGGGGTCCGGGTATGGTGGCGCGCTGCATTGGAGATTTGTCGAACCTAATAATCTAAGGAATGTATGTGAACCCATACTTTGGCAGAAACTGCGGTGAATCCGTGCACCTATGGTGGATTACCAACATACATACATACATACATCAAACTTCGGTGTTTTTCTTTTTTGATCACCTTAAGTTCACTCTCATATATAACAATGTTCCGAATCTGGCAGATCGATTGCAGATTTTCCACCAAAACGGATCAATTGTTGGAAAATTTCGAGCTGGAAGGTTTCCAGCGAAAAATTTGATTGCTGAATGCTTCCAGCCTTTTTTTTGCTGGAAATCGAACGAAAATTTTAGTGTACGGGTACTGGGTGTAAATTTTAGTCCACCTCTATTCAGTTTAAAAAGCCTTAACCGGTGGTGTATGTCTTCAAAATAATTCGCAGAACAACAACTAGAGCCCCGTATACAAATCGATAGTGCACGAATAACATTCTGGTAGAAAAGAATAAAAAAAAATAAGTTTTATTTTCCCTCATTCGTATCTTCTCATCATCTGTAAAAAATAGGGAGTTAATGAATAGTATCATAAACACGAGGAATGAAGATATATTTTTTTCCAACAGGAAAATTTCATAATGTTTTGTTAGATTTTCTTATATAAAATAAAAAAAAACTAACTATCATCATAGCTTTGAATATTCAAACTGGAAATCTTTTTATGTGATTAAGATAATTTGAAACAAATTGCTATTATTGCAGTTTCTAACACTTGAAATTAAACTATTCATCAAAGCTTTCTTGTGATATTTCAAATTAAGGTTGAAAAATCTTATCAGATTAAGATTTTCATGAGTGAAATTTTACCTCTTTAAATTTCACTGTGATGTTAATAAATCTCATCCTGAGTAAAATATCTGTTATACCATTTTGAAAGTTCTTGCAAAGGTTATACATTAACATGTCGAGTTTAACTACGTTTTTCTGGTATGATAAGTCTCACATCGTGTTCGAGAGATTAAAGATATGCAACTTCCTTGTATTGCCCTAGAGATGAATAAACTTTTAGTATAAAGTTTCGATAATTCAACGATAAACAAACAAACTTGTATTGCCCGCAGTAATGAAGTTTTAAATTTGTTAAAAACTTGGATGTAAAATTTTTGCATTTTTATCATAGACAAAGAATTGTACCGTCAAACGGGGTATCATGCAACAGCGGGGTTAAATGCAACATTTATATAACACCATACTGACACAATTTTTAATTTAATGTATTGTAATAAAGTTATCTTCTATTGATTACAAAATGACATAATTTCTCGCATCTTAAGCTAGTTTTTTATTTTTATATAAAATTTGAAAAATCGAGCAATAAATATACAAATTTTAACATTTTTCGATGCCGAAAAATACTTTACCCAGTGTAACGGATGGGCTTGATAATATTACCTATGAAATTTTTACTGGTTTCCTCATGCTATACCAACACTGTTAATGTAAAAATATTTTTCGAAAAATCACCCATTTTTTTTAAATGAATATTTTTATAATTCAGATGTCTGGGGTAAAATGCAACGAAATGCAAATCAAAGAAACACCTTGTAAATCTCGTTTCCATGTACTGGAATATGAATGTTTTGCATCACGCGCATTTCATTCATTAAAACATTTATTTTTGTGATTTCAGCTTTAAGAATTTTTCATAGTATTATTTAACCCCTTAATGTGTGCAGCATCCTTATTTTCAGAAGAAATATGAAAATTAGTTTTTGCAGACCAAAAAATTACTGCAATTGGTGTTTTCATGCGTAATGGTCTTTAAGGCATCGCAAATATATTAAAAACTATACATTTTCATACGTGTTCATAAGATTTTTCATTAAAAACAATCTTTGTTGCAAGTTACCCCATTTTCTAAAGAGGATGGAAATAGCATGTTTTTAGAAAATTAAAAATAACTGAAGAAACCAATAATTTTTCTAACTACGCCAATTTGATGTCCCATCATCCTTAAAACTTTTGATGCATAAGGAGTAGGATTAACTATGAACATAAGTTTTTTAGAAACCATTGAAGTTGAAAAATGTTGCATGTTGCCCCAGTTGACGGTAAATATCAAAATTCCAATGCTTAAAACACCTTATAAAAACCACAATGATTTTATTTGCTTGCCAGAAAATTATTTCAAATTGCTTGGCACTCCAGCAAACTAAAATATGAATTTTCAAAATTTGAATAATCATATGATTATTTCAATATTCAGAAACGCTATTTGTTCACGGTTTCACATAATTCATTTGCAAATGTTATGTCGATTGGCTATAGATTAACTTTTTACTTCTTAAGTAATTGACAAACCGTTTTTTTGGTAAGTTACCAAAGGCATCATTGAAAAACGTCAAACAACCATGCGAATTTTTTTTGTAAATTCTAGTAAAATTGCTAATGTATCTTGTAAATTGATCATTTTCAATCTAGTTAACCATTCTGAAGTATTCAATATGAAATCGGAAACCTAAAAGATTTGTTTTGCTACCGTTTGCAAGGTCTGCAAGTGACTATTGCTATTAAAAATTCATTAGAGCTACTTGACCACTCATGAATGATTTGGAAAGAGCAGGAATGCCAAAGAATAGCATGTTCGAAAATCGCCAAATTTCTCAAAAATCGTGTTCAAACCAGTGTAGTTGAGTTTAAATAAAGGACACCTTATAACGGAACGGCTTCAATCATTTACTAATTTATTGAAAAAGAATCAATTAATAAAAAAGCGTTTTAGAAATCTGATTGTAAAAATAAAAGATTGAATCAACTAATTTTGTTTTTTTTTTTCATAGTATTCCGCCTCACGACATAACTTGATGAACATAATTCCTAAAACTTTGTTTCAAATAAAGAATATTATGAGACAAATTTACGAAAGTGACTGTTTTGTATGTAAACATCTGTAAAAATACAGTAAATTAATTCTGTAATTTGTGAGTTTGCATAACGTTAGCCCTTAGCCCTTGAAAAACCAAATTTAATAAGGTTTTTTTTTATATTTTCAATTTCATAATTAGATAGGCATGTAATTTTTTACTCATCGAATTAAAAAGAAAAAAAATATCAGAATATGGCTTTAAAAACCATTTGCTGATGACGCTTTTAAGGTATTTCCAAAAACCTTTGAATTTCTAATCAAAACGCCGTATTTTCAACTAAACATTTTAAAACTTAATACGAATTCAAAAAAATATTAATCAATGTTTTGTACACCGAAACACATTATTTTTAATTTTGTATTATACATAGGTCCCACGAATTGTAAAACTTTCGGTATTTAAAATCTTTCTTCTAATATGTAAAGATGAGTAGGACTATATATGTTTGTTGGTTTGTTTGTTTGTATGCACCTTATACAAATCCACTCCGCAGAACCGATCAGCCTGAAATTTGGTACAGAGATGTAGTTGGACCAGGGTAAGGTTTTAGTAATAGTTCTGAGCCCCTTCCACCTAAGAAAAGGGACCCTCCCATACAACTTTCGTTTTTATTCCCACAAACCAAAAGTCATGGCACCCATTTTGAGCGAGAGGTGGGTTGCGTGGATGACGATGGAAGAGGATGGCGAGAAAGGATGGATGTTGACATACGAGGGGATAGCCAATGATGATGTGGGATTAAAGTGTAATTGCCCAACTTAACTGCCCATAATGAAGGACTATGAAATATAGCGCCACACAATACTGATTTATCAATCATTTTGTCAATCGGCTGGAAGAGCATTTTACAAGCGCATTCAGGAACACTGTCTCTTGCGTTAAAATTAAATGAAAAAAAAATCTTTTTGAGATATACTATTGATCAAATCGATGAAATAATGAAGAATCATACAAAAAATAATAAGATTCAAGTTCATCTAGTGTTAAATGCCCACTTTAAGAACATTGTGTCCATTTTCGTTAATTTCTTCCAGGCATAATTTATTTTCATTGATCGCGCTCATCGAAAAGTTTGATATTCGATTTTTATTTGGACTCATGCGGAGCACAACACTTTTGGTCCTCTAACTCCCTTATCTTGATGTTTCCATTTTTTAATCAAATCTCTCGAATCGAAATCAACAACAGTGTTGTGATATTAAAGAAACAATAGTAAAACCCCGAAACCGTTACTTATGTCATTTTAAGCCCGAAAATGCGAAGAAACCCACACGTTTTCGCCCCCAAACAAAAACAAGCTCCACTTTTCTCTGGCACAAACAAACAATGCCATCAAATAATTCGGTCATTCTACCGTCCATATATCAGAGTTAACATCTCCCCCAAAAAAACTTTTTCTTGCCAATCCGATTGGTTGGATCATAAAGTCACACACAGCTTTGTTGGCTACTTTCTTGACTCGGTCCCCCCAGCCAGTACTGAACTGTTTGAACTGCAGCTTCCAGCCTCTTATGGCGCTCCTAGAAGGCTCTAATCATCGCTTGAATAAACGAAATCCTTCTATAAATCTGGAACAATCCGCCTGCAGCATCCGGCCGCTGAGATGCCATGGCGACCAACTTTGGGTTCGGGATTATGTGAACCAAATACGTTTCCTATGCGATGTGTGGAAAGTTTAATGGTGAGGGAGCTGGGCTTGGGACACGGGCGGGGCGGATTGTCGTTACGAAGCAACTTCACTGGACATTCGTTCAGCAGAAACGTCTTCTTAGGGGAGAAAAGCCGTCCGTCAGTAGCTCAAGGATACAAAAACGCCACTAGGATACGCACATGAACGGCTATCCAATTCACCCACCCACATATCCACAAAAGGACACATGAAAATTATATCTCCATCTGCACCAAAGCATGTAATTTGTTAATTATGGTTTCAAATGAAATCCTTTTCACCAACTCCAAACTATAGGCTGTGGATTGGAGCAGTTCGCCAGATTGCCACACACACAATTTCTTCTGAACTGTTACTAAATTTTCCAATGGCAAACTGACAAGAACAAGTCTCTTTTGAAAAACGATATACAAAACACATCCGGGTAAGAATTCATTGTAGGTACATAACCCATTCGGAAAGTAATCAAGCTATAGGCTAGGACATCGTTCCGGAGAATGTAAAGCTTGAGTCGTAACACAGAGAGAAGCTGACACAATTGTGTCTTTGCATGTCGTCATCACGCTGCAGAATCAGTCAACAGTTGTGTTGGGCTGGAAGCTTGCAAATTTCTACGGAAGAACATCCAATGAAGTTATCCATTCATAAAGTGCTGAAATGGCATGAATGGAGCAGGTTTACGGCTCGATTAATTTCGACATCCGCATTGTGAACAAGTTATTATGTTTTTTTTTGTTAATGCATTTTGAATTATCCTGGGAAAATTCAGATTATTTTATTAAATTTTCCTATTACAAAATCTTTCAACTATTTTTAAAATAAACAAACGTAAAACTTGATATACTTTATATTGTTTTTCAACAATCATCTTAAATCGTTTCAATATCAATACTTTAGATGAGAAATAAGGTTTAGGATTCTTTCTTATGATTTATAGGTTGGTTCTAAAACTTTTGAATGTGGGGATTTTGCATGGTTATTGGAAGATCTTTAACAGAAAACAAATGTCAACCTTAAATAACTTTAATTTGGAGACTTATTTTGCTTTTAGAGCAATGTTGTTAGTTCATAGAAGTTTAGAATGGAAAGTTATCGGGGCTTATTCTGAGAGTCACGTGACGTGATGTGCAAAATTTCACATCGTTGTGCCAACTTCAGAAACCACTTTAGCCTAGAAGTTTCAGCTCAAATGTCTTGTGATCGATTTTTGGAGCTCATTCATACTAACGTTTCTCCTCTGAAATATTTCCTGCAGTTAGGATAAAGTGTTGAAATTTTGTGAGTCACGTAGCTCGTCTCGCAGAATAACCCCCATCGAGAACTCGGAAGCCATTGAATATTTATGGGCGTTTTTTCTATTTCTTTCACAAAATCAATTTTTGGGTCCTTTTTGCCAAGCAATTATAAGATAAATATAATTTTTTGGTAAAATATTGGCTATAAAATATAAAAAATATCTCGTGCTTAGCAGCGGTTACGATGCAGTATTATTTATACACTAACGGTTGGTGAAAAAACTTTATTATGAAGATATATGTGTTCTTTACACTTAAGCGGAATTGCAATCAAAGTTAGCCATCGCTTGGAGAAATTAAAGTAAGCATTCAGCTTAATCTATTTCTCTGCTTTGAAAATTGTGCCGTCTTCTTATATGATAAAAAAGATATTATTTTTCTTATCCTTTTGAGGGCGCGATTGAATCCAATAATATGATGAAAAAGCATGTTTCCGTAGATATTTGTAAAGTTTGAGACAGAAATCGCCTCGAATGCTTTTTTCATAGAAATTGCTTGAAAATACGTTTCAAATTAACCTGGAGCACGGATTATAAGCAAATGGTTAAAAAATATAGCGGTTCGGTAAATCAGAGGAACCAAACGTCAATATACAACCAGCAATAACTGCCGATTTTTTCGAGAAATGACTAGAAATCTATGATTATACCATCTGGATGATTTGTAAAAATATTGAACATAACAACTTTGAACATTTTGTAAGTAAACGGTAACAAAATTTCAGTTTTAAAATGGATTTGGCCAACAAAGACTATAGGTTTGATATGACAACGAAAATGAGAGCAGACTCTTAAATCAGCATTTTTTTTTAAATAAATAAAGACTAATATACGATGTAGGAAAAGGATATTTTCCTTGTTGAGTTCCTACCACTTCCTCTTGCTTCCTCTATCGTGCTAAACCACTACGGTGTTAAGCCGTTTATTAAAAATTCGTGCTCCAGGTTCACTCTTAACATTTTTCAAGCAATTTGGTCTTTTAGGTTTTTGGCTTGAAGCTTACGAATATTTACGGAAACTTAATTTTTCATCATCTTATCAGATTCAATCACGCCCTAAAAAGGGTAAACACGTAATGAAACCCTTAGTTCTGACGGCTTTTAAAGAACAATTTTCTATACAGAGAAATCACGATCTGTTAAGGTTATTAAGATTGCGTACTTTACTTTTTTCATGCAAAAAAAAGACTTTTACTACAACTATGCTTAAGTGTGAAAAACATATAAATTTTTTTGATAATTTTTTCACCAGCCGTAAAAAATACTACAATTTATCTGAATATTACGCGTTGAAATTTCTTATGTGATAGGAGATACAGGGATTTGAAAATTTTAATAGCAAGTGCGAACTTTATTTTGTCCAATGCTGTAGCTAAGGAATCAAATTACCCCAGGCATCTGGTGTCCTCACTCTCGTCTCAGAAATCCAAAGACTTTCGATCGAATACCGGCATCCTACAGTCTTAACGATACGAGCCTTGTTTCATTATTTTAATGAGGAAGTCTTTATTAGGATGGCAATGGATGTGTGAGAAAATTTTGGGAATCGAATATTGAAAACCGACCATATACATTTTGTAGATTGACTCAAATAACAACCTGTGAAAATTTTCGCATCAATCGGACTCGATTTTGGGGTACTATAAAGCGTCTCAAAGTTTCTGTTTTCTGACCATCAAAAATCACCAAAGGG
>NC_073692.1:343095915-343120915 GCF_029784155.1 Uranotaenia lowii
AACACAGGGAGGAAGAAACGTGAACAACAGTACCATACATTTCTGTAATTATTAATTGTTAAACATTTTATCGATGGGAGCACAAATGCTAAATTTGGCTGCTCCTTGATGATGGGCTTCTTGAGGTCGTCCTTCTGTAGATATAAATAAGGTTTTTAATGTAAAGAAATTCTAAACTTTATGATAAAAGTGAGGAAGTTTTAATCAATTAAATCTTATCAAGACTATTATTTGAAAATTAATTTCAAATTTCTAATTGTTCATACTTTCATACTTTCATAAATCCATAATTTAGAATTTCGGTGCAACATCATCTTTGATCTTTGACCTTGGTTACAGCGCCTTAACTCGTTCTTGAAAAGAAACGTTAAAGACTACTATTTCGAAAGATTTCATAGAACACGAGAGAAGTTTTATCTTAAGTACCCTTTCGAAAGATTTCATGGAACACGCGAGAAGTTTTATCTTTAGTATACACAACAAATTGACACCAAACCCAGTAGCCACAAATTTGCAACGTGTTGTCATAGTAACGGATCATTATAAACAATTAAATTCAAACCCAAAATTGAATAACCAAAAACCAGATAAATGACTTTTGCAAATATGATTTTTTTGATAAAACATACAGAAATCGCATGATTTCACACTTATTTTTGAGAGTTTTTAATTATAACATTACCTTGAAAACAATGTTGAAGAAAAGGTAGAAAGAAAAAGGATACACGAAATATCAGAAGTTCTCACCTCCGGTTCTGCTATATTTGCTACGATCCTGGGAGACATGCATGAAAACTGCTTCAATCCATAAACTATTTAATACATCGCAATTTTCCCTCTTTTAACCAAAACCTTTCAAATGATTTATTTCCTCATGTGAAAAATTAAACTGTTTCTTCAGACTCCGCATCAAATAGTTAGCTCGTTAAGAGCTTAAAGCCAAAAAAAAGTGGAGGAGGTAGTAATTTGGCTACGACCGCTAAACGTAGAATTACGCAATTTGTTTTTTGTCAATGTATAGAATAACAGAACTTATGGAGCGCCGATGTGGTCTAGTGGATAGGCTGGCGCAAGTCTGGTAACCCAGGCGTACTGGGTTCGATTCCCGGTATCGGCAAGAAAAACTTTTGGGTTCGAATCCCATAAGTTGCCGACAGGTAAGATGTGTTTCATTGTACAAATAATTATATATTTCAGAGGGAATGCATCTGGGGTAAAACTGAAGAGACTATTGCAAGCGGAGTGGATTGCCAACCATTGTAGGTCTCTGAAGGTTGGATGCCTTCTCTCGACGAACCATCGGCCGTGGAAGCCTGAGAAGCAATTCGAAGGCCAAGCCACACAGACATAGGCTGGACCTTGCTACCGATGGGGGACCCATACATATATACATACATTCATACATGTATAGAATAACAGAACTTATGGTGCATTTTTTAAATGACCAACATATGAGTGTCAAAATGGCAATATGACGTGACAAATTTCAACCATTTAACAGAATTTAACCATGTGACATAAACCTATCACCAGAAATAATCTGAGCAAGCAGTACATGTGGCATCATCGGATCATGCAACATAATCAGACCATGTAACATAATTCGACCAAGTGACCTAATTTAACCATGCAATAAAATCGACCATCTGACATAATCCGATCATGCAACATAATCGACCATGTGACACAATCTGATTATGCAATATAATCAACCATGTGACAATATCCGATCATGCTTTAAATCGAAGATGTGATATAATCTGATCATGCAACATTTTCGACCATGCAACATATTCTGACCATGTGACAAAATCCGACCATGCTACATAACTCGATCATGCAACACAATCCGACCATGTGACAAAATCCAACCATTCAACATAATCGAATCATGCAACATAATCGGACCATGTGACGTAATCCGATCCTGTGACATAATCGACCATGCAACAAAAATGTGACATAATCCGACCATGTGACATAATCGGACCATGCAACATGAATTGACCATGTGACATAATCAGACCATGCAACATAAATCGACCATGTGACATTATTCGATCATACAACATAATCGACCATGTGAAATAATCGGACCATGTGACATAATCGACCATGCAACATAAATCGACCATGTGACAATCCGACTATGCAACATTATCGACCATGTGACATAATCCGACCATGCAACATTATCGGACCATGTGACATAATCTGACCATGCGAAATAATCTAACCGTGCAACATAATCGGATCATGCAACATAATCGGACCATGTGACATAATCGACCATGCAACATAAATTGACCATGTGACATAATCCAACCATGCAGCATAATCGACTATGCAACATAAATCGACCATGCAACATAAATCGACCATGTGACATAATCCAACCATGCAACATTATCGACCATGTGACAAAATCCAATCATTCAACATAATCGGACCATGTGACATAATCGACCATGCAACATAAATAGACCAAGTAACAAAATCCGACTTTGCAACATTCCCGACCATGTGACATAATCCGACCATGCAACATAATCGGATCATGCAACATAATCGGACTATGTGACATAATCGCCCATGCAACATAAATGGACCATGTGACATAATATGACCATGCAACATAATCCGATCATGTGACGATCATGTGCTTCAGTACAACGGCGCGTTAGCGCGGAGATTGCAGGTTCAAGTCCTGCCGGTGAGCCGTTGTATCTTTTTCGAAAAAATTCATGATATTTACGGCTTATATTCTTTCGTTCTTTGATAGCTTATGTTTCTTTAATTCTTTCCATCACCTACGAAAATGTGATTATTTTCAGGTACAAAGATGTACCAAAGCGATTTCATAACATCAGTATTGATTTCTCAGATTTCTTTAAAATTTTTGATCATGTTTTCGGTTTATTCACTCACACAAAATATTTTTCCATCAGGTATATTCTAAGACTTTTTTCAAGACGCCATTTTTTCTTCCACTTGGCATTTCACTTTACGATTTCTTCATGATCGTGACACTGGATGGATAAATCATTTCAAATGTGATTTGGTAGCACTTTTTTTATCAGGATTATCTTTCCTTATTGTACACCAAATTTTTTAAAGTAAGCTATATAACCATTTATTCTACAAACTTTGAATTAAAACTCGATCGATATTTCTGTAAAAAAAACAAAAACGAGTGGAAAAAACGCACCGTAAAAAAAACACGTCCGATCGTGAGCAAGGCCTGCTGCCATTCCTCGGGTACTTTCGTGAAAGACTGAGGCATAAAATTGGATTCTGGATTGAGTTTTAGAGACAACATCGATAGTGAAGTCTTCTGTGGGAACAACTCCATTCCCTTTTTTATATGTGAGCTGATGACCACTAACTCCAAATAGATATGGCCCCTGTTACCTGTTATAAAGAGTGTCCTTAGTTTTATCAGTTTTTCATTAATCTCTTCACTATTATGTTATTAGCTCCTACATTTCAGCCACATTTTCTAATAATTGGCCGGCAACTGTATAGATTAGATTGGAAAGATTGCACTCAATCGACTGAACTATGACGAAGCTCGTATCTTACATTGGATTGATTTCACGATTTTTTTTTTATTTCTGTTCAAATCGGGTTGCCATCTGTCCCGCTTTTTTGTTAATTGTCCCGCTGTCCCGCTTTTTCCTCAAAATGTCCCGCTTTTTCATGGAAAATTTTTACAAAGTTCACTGAGTTACACTGGAAAAAAATCAAACTTTATCCTCAATTTCAATTCATTGGTTAAACACAAAAGTCTTTCTAATACTTCTTTTAATCAAAATTAGCAGCAACACAAAAAATATTCACAAAAATTAAGCATAGAGTTTATATAAGACAATACTAAAAAAAAACCCTAAAGTAACCGTCAAATTCTGGTTCAGTTAAACGTTTTCAGAGCACGTTCAACAAATTCAAATGAATTTAGTATGAAGAAAACATTGTTTAATCTGCTTCTAAATGATTAAAGGACTTAATTTTTCAACATAATCTGAGTTAATTTTCCTTTCATCATTCAACACCTTTCTCGACTCTATTGTCCAAAGTATATAATGATTGAAATATATTTGATACTGCACACAGGTTTTTTACACGATATCAAAGCCTCCGTAGTACATTTAGTACTTGAAATATTTCCCTCTTGAAAAACGTGTTAATTTGCGAGAACCGCGGAAAATGACCTTGTTTATGAAAAAAAAAACCGTGTAAATAGAAGTCATGTAAGGAAAACTGACCAACATCCATCCGCTTAAAAAAAAAACTCAGTTTATTTACTATGAATATCCTTGGCTGATGGTACACGTATAAGTTTGGCAAAACAATTAAGCTTTTTTTTGAAGAGTTTCTTGAATGTCCGCTTTTTTGTCGTTAAATGTCCTTTTTTCTGAAAGTGTCTGGCAAGCCTATGTTCAAAGAATGATGAATTTGCATTGAACAATGGGAAAAAATGGGTAAACTGTAAAAAAAAATAATGATTTGCTTCGGTTTATAAACAGGTTGATAATCAAAATTTAATGCAAATAAAAAATAACGATATCAAAATCGCTTTTATTCCTAATTAAACCAATTAAATTAAACGTCTTAATTTTTGTAACTCTACTCAAAAATAAAGTTTGAAAAAAAATTTATTTAAAACGAGTAACAACGGATGTCCGGAAGTGCATTTATGAGAATCGTTCAAGCGGCTGGCCGAGCAAACGTATGGAAGCAAAAAAAAAACCGCCGCTCCCCATCAATACGGCTAGACAGCTGGTTAGCCATATTGAAGTCGAGGCTGCATGCACCAGTTTTTTAAGGGAGCCGCTCCGCGAAACATGACGGAGCGTGATGAATCTCGTTGATTCGCTCGATCATGATTCTCGATGAAGCCGTTCATTTCTATATGCACTTTTCTGTCGGGAGAGAAAATCGAGAACATTTAGGATAATTCGAACGAGTTTTGAGGGCTTGAGAGAATGCTAAAGAGAGGAAAATTAAATAGGGGAAATCGGATTCATTTCCTTTTAATATTTTGAGAGTAAACATCACATCGAGAAGAGTTCAGTCCAAATTGTTCGTATCGGAAAACACGAATCCATGTAACGTAAACAGAGAGGGAAACCATCTGGTTTGAGATTTATTAGTCAATTTCTCTTCATTGGGTAAAAAATATCAAATTCACTCGCTCTACGCTCTCAGTGAAAAGTTCATCTACATCTTCCGTCGAGTGCAGCTTGCAGAGACATCAGTGCGAGTAAAACGGTCGGGTCAGTCGCAACTGAACCGCGAACGAAACAAGGCGCTCTTAATTCTGCGTCCGTCTTTTTGAAACCGGAAGATTACGTGTCGCACACAAGCACAACATAATAACACGGCCAGACCCACAACAAACAGTCAAAGTTCCTTTTCGTCCACGACGAAGTGCGAAGAATCGAGCGTGTCTTGTTGTTATTGCAGTCGTCATCGTCGTCGTCGTCGTTGCCGTAGTCGTTATTGTGTTGCCGTGCCGTCCCGCGATCACAGAGCAGCAGCGGTGTGCAGAGGGCAGGCAGAGAATAAAAGCATTATAAAATTAGTCAGAGGAACCCCGAGAAGACAGCCAGAGGGCGGGCCGCGACAGCAGCGGCGAAACCTGTATGAAGGGGGAACCGAAAGCAGAAAATTGCTATATAAAACAATCTTCTTGTGTGTTAATGTGTTCTCCATCGGGGCTTAGAATTCTGGCTCGTAAACCGTTGCTCTAAGGCAGACCGTGTGTATTTTTTGTGTTCCCTCTGTGTGCGCTTATTTATAAACGGATATCACTGTGCCCCACTTTGGGTAGAGGTAGACAGTGAGGACTGGGGAGCAAGTCCTGAAGCGAGAAGATTGAGTTGAATCGAAGCAAAAGCAAATCAGTGGAAGAAGAAATCCAACTGAAGAATTCGAACAACAACCATTAGTTTTGTGAGCAGGCATCACTACATAGGTTTCTCCGGCGAGGTTGGATCATAGATCGCGAAGCAGCAGGAGAAAAAAGTGACGAAGCAACGAGTGAACTCGGTTTGGGGCCGCTGCTGAGTGAATAAAATGTTTTTTGTGATCAGATCGTAAATGCTTAAGCGTGAAGAAGAGACGTGTGCTTCTCGGAAGGAATGCTCTAAGTTACGAAGAAACCGACTGGCGACCCTCAAAATTATTGTTTGCTCTCAAGAGGTGCTTTGACTGCCGCCAAAACAACAGAATAAGTGTCCGAAAAAACGGTCGAGATGTGTGAATAAGCCCGATGATTTCGGATGTTTTATGACGGGTGTGAAACTAGAACGGGCCGAACAAATATGTGCTTGAGATGAACAGCTGAGCGCATTGGGATCAAACGACTGAATATGTCCCCCAGTGGAATAGAGTGAAGAAAAAAATGTCCGTTCGCGGGTGTGAACTGAACGTAAATGAAACTTTCTGTTTGAAGTAGCTGCTGGCTGGAAAATAATTTGCGATTCAAATAGCTGGCAACTGACGGGCCAAACGGCGCGCGGTGCCAACACGAAAAACTCATCAATCTGGCTTCGGCACAGGGAAGCGGTGCAATTTTCCTACTCTGCTTTACGCTTGTGCTTCTGCGGTGCTGCTCTTCTGCCACCGCCGGTCGCAACAACTTCCTTCGGCATGATGACGCCCTGCCGAAAGGATGCACCTGGACTGGTGCGGTACTGGAAGTTTCGCAGGAGAAAAGATCCGACGAGATGCAGTGCAAAATCAAAACCATAACCAAGACCGAGAGTCTGCTAGCTAATATAAGTAGTTATCAAATTGATAGGATAAAATCGCTAAAACTAGAATGTAACGACATCATGTTCTTTGAAAGTTCCTTAGAATCTACGACGACGCCCGGTAACTTCCTGGGAAATCTCAATGGCTTACTGAAGCTGTCGATAGAGTTTTGCAAAATTAAGTACATCCCGGCGATGGCATTCTCGAACATGAAAGTGCTCAAAAGCCTTACACTTAGCACGCACAACGTAGATTGGTCTGTGATGAATCTGGAACTACATCCGGACAGTTTCCGGGGACTGACTGAGCTCAAAGAAATTCACCTGGCAGACAACAACATCTGGAGCCTGCCAAATGAAGTGTTTTGCCCTCTGTACACATTGAAGGTGCTGAACCTAACCGGAAACAGATTAAGTGATATTTCCCAGCTGGGACTCTCGGACTGGGGAAAGGGTCCAATCGCCCCCGGAAAAGCTTGTAACACGGGTCTGGAAGTGTTGGACCTTTCCGGAAATGACATTACACTCATGCCTGATAATGGTTTATCAGCGCTGAGATCGATGAATGCACTGTATCTGCAGAACAACCTGTTGAAGGAAATTGCCGACCGAGCCTTCGTTGGATTGGGCACTTTGGAAATTTTAAATTTGTCCAACAACAAACTCACAGCTCTCACGCCGGAACTGTTTCAGTCGTCTCGAAAAATTCGACAAGTCAACTTACAGAATAATTCACTCTCCGTACTAGCACCCGGAATTTTCGAAGGTCTTGACCGACTGGAAACACTGGACCTTTCTCGGAACCAGCTAACATCGACTTGGATCAAGCGTGACACTTTTGCCGGACAAGTTCGTCTAGTTGTGCTCAACCTGGGCTATAACCATCTGACGAAAGTGGACCAGCACGTGTTTAAGGGCCTGTACAGTCTGCAGATACTGAATCTGGAGCACAACTCCATCGAGCTCATAGCCGATGGTGCATTTAGTGATTTGAAAAATTTGCATGCCCTGTTTCTTTCGCATAACCGATTGCGTCAAATAGAGCCATACCACTTCAGTGAGCTGTACGTTTTGAATCAGTTGATACTGGAGTCGAACCAGATTGCATACATTCATGAGCGTGCCTTTGAAAATCTGACACACTTGCATGACCTCAGCCTGAACGATAACCGGCTGGAAGAGATTCCCTCTGGGATGAAGAGCTTGAAGTTTCTACAATCGCTGGATCTGGGCAAAAACCAGATAGTGGAAATAAATAATTCCTCCTTCGAGGGGTTGGAAGAGCTGATGGGACTGCGGCTAGTGGACAATCAGATAACGGAAATTTCGAGGGACACGTTTTTTGCGCTATCCACTATTCATGTGCTGAACCTGGCCAGCAATCGGATACGACACGTGGACCAGTCGGCTTTCAGCTCTAACCCAACGCTGAGGGCAATCCGTTTGGATAATAACGAACTGGAGGACGTGGCCGGGGTTTTCACATCGCTCACATCGTTGGTCTATCTCAACATCTCGGACAACAACATCGGCTGGTTCGATTATTCGCATTACCCCCAGTCGCTGGAATGGCTAGATATTCACAAGAACAACATTTCCGAGCTGGGAAATCGGTACGACGTGGGAAATTGGTTCCAGCTGAAAATGCTCGATGTTTCGCACAACCGTATAAAGCACATCAATACGAGCTCGATTCCAAAAAATATCGAAAGCTTGCTGCTGAATAACAATCAAATCGAAGAGATTGCATCAGAAACGTTCACAAACAAGGAGAACCTGGTCAAGGTGGTGCTGTACGGTAATCACCTGCGCCGGCTGGAAATGTCCTCGCTGGCCCTGACACTGGTTCCGGACACTCGAACCATGCCGGAGTTTTATATCGGTGATAATTTAATCCACTGTGACTGCAGCATGGAGTGGTTGCAACGCATCAACGAATTGAGCTATCTCCGGCAGTATCCCCAGGTGAAGGACCTCGATTCGGTGATGTGTACGATGGAGCACAAACGGGGAGAGCTGGTCCGACCGCTGATGGAAATGAAGGCCAGCGAGTTCCTATGCAAATACGAGAGTCATTGTTTTGCGACGTGCCACTGTTGCGATTTTGATGCCTGCGACTGCAAGATGACATGCCCGGATCGGTGCAACTGCTACCACGACACGGCATGGGAATCGAATATTGTCGATTGTGGCAGTGCGGGCCTCACGGCGATTCCGAACAAAATTCCAATGGATGCCACCGACATATATTTGGATGGGAATAATTTTAGTCAGCTGGAAAGTCACGTTTTCATTGGGAAGAAAAAACTGAAATCATTGTATCTGAACCACAGCCGGATCGATGCGCTGAATAATAAAACTTTTGGCGGAATTCCGGCTCTGAGTGTGCTACATTTGGAGAATAATAGATTGCGCCATATCGGCGGGGCCGAGTTTGAGTCGCTGCGGGAGCTGAAGGAGTTGTACTTGGAGGGAAATGCCATCAGTTCGATCGGAAACAAATCGTTCTATTATCAGAAATCGCTAGAAGTGCTCACGATTAGTGACAATAAAATCGGTGATTTGAAGCCATGGGAACTTTTGCCTTTGGGTGGTACGTTCCGGCTAATCTCGCTAAGTGGCAATAAACTGAACTGTGCTTGTGAGACGATGGGTAAAATGTTAGCCTGGGTTGAACAGCAGCTGAACGAAACCAGTGCGTTAAGTGAATTTCAGTGTACGAATAATAAATTACTAAAGGACGCTCTGAAGGAGTGTGAGAGCCACAAAAGTGCCCCGATTGCGACACCGACCGTGCAGCGGACGATTATCGATAATGATTTTATAGACTACTTACCATTGTTGATTGCCGTGCTAGCCGGACTAGTGCTGACGATTCTAATAGTGGCGCTAGTGTTCATCTTCCGTAACGATTTCTGCCTCTGGGCGCACTCCCGTTACGGTGTACGTATCTGCAAGGATCCACTGAGCTCGATGGAACGCTGCGAGGATAATGAGAAACTTTACGATGGCTATTTCATCTACAGTGCCGCCGATGCCGACATGGTTTCTAGTCAAATAACGCAAGAACTGGAGCACAACGGCTATGCTCTCTGTCTGCACTATCGGGACATCCACTCGGCGGCATTCCTCGCGGACTCACTTCAAAGTGCGGCCGATGCCTCCCGCAAGTTAATCCTTTTTATAAGTGTTAAATTTATGCAACTTGAGTGGTCTCAGCCGGAGTTCCGTGCTGGACTTCAAGCTGTTCTCGAGCTGATAAGACCATCCCGGCGGAAGCAGAAGCTCATCCTAATCACATCAGTGCCGCACTCGATGCTTAGCATGGACCCGATAATGGATATCCTCACGCGAACCTGCACCGTAATCTCCTGGGACGATCGGCGCTTCTGGGACAAGCTCCGTTTTGCCATGCCGGACATTGGCAAAAATTCTCCTGTAAATAAGGCACCCCACCGTAAAGCCATCAACATCCGGTACACACCGGCTCCGACAAATCCGACGGCGCCAACGGCCACCTGGCCGAAACGTCTGAACTCAGAAGTATGCGTACAGTACCCCCAGGCGGTTCCTCATTCGCAAGCCCCTCCCCATTCACCCAACCACAGTACTTACAACACCGAGGATGAACATTCGACCGCTTCCTCGCCCCAGTACGAAGCCCCAACGCTCCATCACAACAGTGGCCCAGGCAGCGGCGGAGGAGGTCACGCAATGATTCCCTTCCCCCACTACCACCACCATCAGCAGCAGCAGCAGCAGCACCCTACGCTGCCACATCACATTCCATTGCAGCAGCAGCACCAACAGCAGCATTCGCCGCACCTGCAGACTTTCCCCCACCACCTTCCGCATCACCATTCGATGGTCGGGGGAACTCCCGTTGGGTTCTACCGCAGCACTACTTCTGGCGGCGGGGGCAAGTCGGCCAACAACACGATGGGCCACGTTTACTCCACGATACCCGAGTCGCAGTACAATACGCATCACTCCAATCGCAGCGATAGCAATCGACCGTACTTTGTGTAATATTTACTCTACTTTTAGCTCGTTATTTCAAATTCTATTGCTCTCGCCTGCCATTATTTCCATCGACGACTCAAACGACGACGAAAAAGAAAAAGCAGAAGAAAAAAACAACCCATAAACTCAGTCATTTTTGTGTATTATACTACTCAATTCTCGTACTCGCTTCTAGAAGGCATCTCTCATGTTGAAAAATATGATGAACAAAAAATGTGTATAAAATTGTTTACTACTTGTAGGTTAGGAACGAAAATAAAACGGAAAAATTCAAACAACCAAACAAACCCCTTTCGGCCTTTGTGTTCGAATCATTTCGGAAGAAATTTTTCCCTCCCATTTGGTTCTCTTTGTCCGCCCGGTATGGTTCTTGTTCCGGTTTGAAGGTGGCGCTTACACGTTAGGTGGCTTTGGAAAAGTTGTTGAAGTTAGTCGAGTTGGAAAATTTTATTATTTTGTCATTAATTTAGGTAAACTTGAAATAAGCGAGTAATTGCAACCGAATTTTACTTATTTTTTATGTACAAGAGACTTTAGATGGTAAGTAAACAAATATTATTGCGATATGTTGTTAAAAAAGTATTAAAGTAAAACAAAATAAGTTGGAAATTGAATTTTTTTATATGGTTACTTCTAAATTCAATATTGAACTGTGAAATTTTTAATTATTGGTGTTTTAGATCTACATTAAATGGCAGTGGTCGGCAACCTTTTGAGTCAGTAGAGCCGAAAATTATAATTTTTCAAAATTTGTATGTTCGAAAGAGCCACATTTGTTGGTTGTTCTGAAATGAACTTCTAAATTTTTCTATGCCTAACTTCGATGATTAATCATAAAAAATTCAAGGTATGAAAAATTTGTCACCAGCAGCTCAAGTTTTTGAAAACCAAGTGTTTATTCAAAAGAGAAATCTGCAATAGGGGAGATAAGGGCGTAACGAGCATCTGGGGCATACTCAACACTCCATTTTTCGAAGAAACAACTAGGTTCTCAGGTGACGAATATAATATTATTTTTGAGCACCGGAAAATAAGCTTATATGATCGTTAAATCACCTTGATTCATGAAAAACGCACTGCAACATGATGTACACATTGTTCCTCAACTTTCACCATAATTTAATTTTTGATTTTGTACTAAAATCAATTTTAAAACGCATTTTTACTTTATCTTATTGACCCGAGGCATACAGAGCATCATTTTCTGCCGTAGAATCTAGCAGCAAATTCAACTCGATGAAGTCAACTAAACTATAGAGCCACAGCTTGACAAGTATACATCGAACGATTTAACCTATTGGTTAGGTGTATTGGAGAGGTACTTAAATGTTTTTACATTATGTTTCTGGTGCTTTGTTTAGCGGATGATGCGACTATCCGTATAATGAATTAATCGAAATAAAAGATCATGAATGGTAGATGATAAAAAAAAGATAACCTCGAAAAAGAATCGATCTTGAGTCTTCTGATTACCTCTCCGACACTAAATAGGCCAAATCGTCTAATTAAACAAGTCAAGCTGTAGCTCTATAATTCAGTTGACTCCATTGGATTGGCTGCAAGATTCTACGGCAAAAAATGCTCATCGTGCCCCAATTAATGGTGCTTATACTGTCCCAGTGAGGTTCTCATTATGCCCCTACAGTGACTGATTTTCAGTTTTTGGCAAAATATTTTAAAATGCATTTTTATACGTTTTAATCTACTTTTTCAAGTTCAAACACGCTAGGTAATAGACTATTTTAGTGACTGAACACGAAAAAATGAAGTAACTCACAAATGAAAGCTGTTTTCCTTGATTTATTAAGCGTCCTTCTTTAGGTGGCCATTATGTTCTTATTTCCCCAACTGTGAAATTTTATTTTGTTTTTTCAAATTGGAGCCTCAAAATAAAGAATCAGCATGCTCTAAAATAGAGATGTACCGAAAAGTGGTATTCGGCGAACGACCGAATACCGAATATTGGGCTTTTCAACTATTCGGCCAAACGAATATTCGGCCGAATATTCGGTCGAATATTCTTTTGAATATTTGATAAAAAAAAACTTAAGCGGTTATTTCAATACTTTCTTTTTCTTCCATATTAATACCCCTCTTGTTTTTTAGTCGATAATTTCCAACCAGATGATATTATCGGATGATGTATTACAAGTTATTTTTTAAGAAGGGGTCTTTCAGATTTTTAAAATGTCACCAATAACTGAAAAGACATCAGATCGCTTCATCGTCGCTTCTAGGGAGTTTATCACCAAAGAGATTGCGTTCCTGTGAAATCTGGGAAAAAACGTGTCCAAACAGATTCCAAGCTTTTTGAAATTGCTTCTCTGATATTGAATTAGATGAAGGTCGAATTTGAGCAAGATATCTTCAAAATAGTTGTTGAAAAAGTAAATAATATTTAATTTTAAGCAAACCATACTTTCAACAATACGTATCAACACCGTCAGACATTCAGAACGATTTTTGAAATAAAAAATTAAAAGAGCAAAGTTGATGTATATTTTGAAATAAAAAAAATCGTTATTGAAAACAAAATTTAAAATTTTTTTAAGAGGAATTTGAGTTTTTTATTTGATTTAGCAAATAATCTGAATAAACCCGAGCAACACTCGATAAGTTTTAAACAGTATTTGGACATCCCGGCCAGATTTGACTTATCTGGATTCTTCACAGGATTTATGAGCAAGCCGGAATATATCCAGAAAATCTGAAATAAACTATAATTAAAGGAAGGAGTAAGCCATGAATTTTGGACATCGGACACAATTTTTTCGTGCTCCGTGAAAATTTCTTCAAAATAAAAGTTTGAATAACCAAAAATCGTGGAGTTGTACAAAGATATTATCATTTAATTGCAGTGTAAATATTTGAAGTGATATTAATAAGTTAAGGTGTGGTTTCAAACTGATGTTTTACAAAAATGCAATAGTGACTTTTCTGATTCGATGCATCCAGCCAAAAAAAAGTATCTACGGGAGATTTCAATTCAAGAAGAACGTAGACCTTCAAGACAACTGCAGATTTTAAGATAAGTGTTTTCTATTATTTCGTTTTAGCTTATTTGATTTATTTTTCATATTTTTGACAAATTTCTTCGTAAAAAAACATCTTAAATGTAGGAAATATTGCAGTTATATTTCAACAAGCGATGTCCCAACGTTGAATCTAGGGTGTGAACGTGCTTCTTTTTATAGTTTTATTGTAAATTTATTATTATTTTTAATGTATAATTTAAAATTTTTAACGTGAAAATTCTTTTCGATTTATGAGAACAAAGAACCTTCATCAATATTTTTCTATTTTTCTATTTTTCTGTCAGAATTATATTTTAGGACATTATCTCTGTAATGTTACTAGATTACTCACTAGATTACTCACAGTACTCTTCACAGCGAAAACCGGGTTTCCAAAATTTGGGAATTAATAAATTATAATTTTGAATAAATAGTTGTTTGTAAATTGAGACAATGTATCTGCAGAATATAAGATTTCTTATTGCTCATGAGAACAGAAGTACTGTTTTATTATAATAAGTGTTCATGGATCACAATAATTATAAACGCCATATGCCCAAAATATAAAAATGGCTTTATACTAACTTTTAATTTTGCATTGCCTCATAACACAAGAATACTAATAGAGTTTTTGTTTATTAGCAGTGGCAACCTAGTGAGTATCTTTAAATCTTTTGAAACTTTGATGCTTGTCGGTTGATGGACAGTTTGTTTCTTCTCGCGTTACGTTTCGGGCACATGACTTTTTTTCAGAAATGCTGCTCTAAATGGAATAATCTTCCAAACAGTATCAAAACCAAAAATTCGCTTAATCTTTTTCGCAGAGAGTGTCATAGCTTTTTCAATGGGGGGGATCAGTAAGATAAAATACCAGAAAACACTAAGAGAATTGTTAGATTAGTTTAAATTAAATCTTCAAAATCAAACCATTTAAAACTAAGTGTAGTAATCAAAAAGGAATTAAATTACCTTACGCTACATGTGGCAATAAATAAATAATAAAATGTAACCTTATAGTTTTTCACGTCTGACGATTATTGAAAAGAGGTGATGAATGTTTTTTGAAAAGAGACTAGCTATTTCACTAAGTGGAGGATGAAAAATATAAAAAGCTTATTGATTTTCCACCTTTTCTTTGCGGTTACTGGAAAGTTTTTTTTTTATAAGAATTCGTTTAAATATTTTTAACGATTGAAACCGTTTAATTAAAAAACCAAGCTTGTTTAGTTGAAGAAAAGATTATTTGGAGAACATTCAACATTTAAAAAAATATGCCATATGAATTATGGTTACATTTTCAAATTCAGTTTTTTTTAAATTAAACGGCAATTTGTTTCAGTTCTTAAAAAATATTTGAACAATTTTCTATGGCATCTTTCAAAGCGCAAATTCCTAATCAATATTTTCAATCAAGTGGAAAATTATCTTTGCAGAGAGGAATCAGAGAAAGCTGATTGATTAATTTGGTTTATACTAAAAAAAACTTTAGTTTTCCAGGAAGTCTAAAAACAGATTTAAAATAACAGCGTTTCCAAGCTTTTTGGAAAAATATATTTAAAAATAGTTGTTATCCTACTTAATTTAAACAACATTTTTCAACATTGTAGCTGACAGTTGAAAATGACAATATTATCAAAAATAGCAAAAATACATTTACAACACAGATATTTAAAAAAAAAGCTGAAATAAAGATAAGATTTTTTTTATAAAAATAAATCAGTTAGAAACTTGTGAGCAGATAATAGTTTTAAAATTTTAGTTTTCATCAACTTATTCTTTTCATCATGTGATCATGATAATCATCAGATTTAAAAATAGTGTTAGAATTTGTTTTTTTTAATAGAGAAAAACCAAAAACATCAAATTTTTGTAGCTCTGGTAAAAGAAATTAGATGATACCTTTCAGAAAGATATTTATAACTTGTATATAATGTGATTGATTGAAAATGTATTCTCTGAATGTAAATTTTATCATTAAAATATTAGTTAACGAGTCTTAACATTAACATTAACGAGTCTTTTTGTTTGCCAGAACCTTTTTTGATTCAAGACAGTATCAATAAGAGTTTCAGTAGAAATAATCTTCAGAAATTTCAATAGGAAACAAAGGCTGCTTAAGTATATGAAGCATGCTGAGAGTACTCATTGTTGGTTATAATATATTTGCTACTAGTATGTTCTTCACGAAAAATTAAATGAAAAGCTAGTTTAAGTATCGTAAAGAATAAGACCAAACTCTCATTATATGAATGAATCATTATAATTTCGATACTCAAATCTTCTGCAATTTGAGCCGGCCACTGAAATTTATCAAAAATTGTTTTGGGTTTTAGTTAAAACTAAATTTGATTTTAGGCAGGGAGTTATTTATGCGAAAACTTGTAATAGTTACTCTTATGATATCTAATTAAATGTTATTTCTGTAGTTATTAAAAAGTCATCTGAATTGAAGAGTTTTAATATGAAATTACAGGAGCATAGGATAATAGGGTTTTAACCCAAATTGCATAACACTAGTCAAAAGTGTTTCCTGATCATATCCTTTTACCCAATCCACATAAAAATTGTGTTGCTAGGATGCAGAGGTGACCTCGGTCCTAAAGCGTGAATTATTATTCTTTCAATCTCTTTTCTCTATTTTCCTTCTATCCATTGACTACTAGGACGTGGCCGGCGCCGTTATTGATGTGAAAAGAGAGAGCATAAGTTTTGTTCATTGTGGATGTGCTGTCAATCCCAGATAACATTCATTTGACTTCTGGAAAAATTGATGGCCTCGGTTGATCACGGAGTAGCAACCATTGGCGATGTGGAATTCGTTCTACTAAGCCACGCCTGCGATCATTGAATTTGAAATGCGTTTGTTTTTTTCGGTTTAAAAATTAATTTGAAGCTTGACGAAGCTTAAAAGGAACTATTGATTTAGAATATGTTTCATGTTGCATTTCAGTTTCAATGATTTAAGGTGGATGTGAGTGATTAATCAAGCCAAGCCAAGCCAAGCCAAAATCTGAAATAAACTATAATTAAAGTATAAAACGATACCGTTCAGCATTTTCCTGCACGATCTTCAGTGAAAGAAACGCGGATACACCTTAGATGTTTTACTGAAACCATGGTTTTCCTTTTTTATAGAAATTTAACCTATTAAGGCCATTCCTCCTCGTAAATAACTGCTGAAACCATAAGTTTTCAATGATTGTGTGGCTTTTACAACATTACTTTTGGATGTTTTAAGAATTATCCAAAAAAATTGAAAAATTTACAAGTCTGTAGTAGATATTCGGCCTATTTGGCCGAATACTTAGCTCAACTATTCGGTGAGTCGAATATTCGGCTTAACGATTTTTCGGCGGTATTCGGCGCCGAATATTCGGCCTACCGAATATTCGGTAAATCTCTACTCTAAAATAACAATTGACTTTTATTTCAGTTCTTTGCCCTCATTCAGTTTAAAATAAGAATTTCATGAAATTTATGAGCATGTCGAAACAAATTATTATTATTTTTATATTCGTAAGCATATATCATAACTTACTATGGTCAATTATATGGTTGCTAAAAACATAAAATCTCCAACATAAGGGACTCCGAAATGTTTTGTGAAATTGGTGTGATTTTTACTCTGAAACCAAAATATTCAGATGATGAATTCCTCCAATGGAATACATATTACAATACTTTCATGTGATTTGTTTGAGCAAACATATGTGAACGTAAGTTTTCCTTCGTAAAATTTGGGAATCTGATTTAAAAAAACCAAAAAAATATTTGTGAAAACCATTTTTTTTGCCTATGAACTAAAATTTAATTTTTTTTTGTATTTTGTTTGAATTTGAAAATCAAATAATCAACATCAAATTTGTTTCTTCTGTGAAACCGAGCATAGTAACGGCGTTTGTGCCAATTGATAAATTCTTTAAAGGAAATTTTTACACTGAACAGCTTTTTCCAATATTGTAACTTCGTATCTTAGAAGATAAATCAGTTCTAAGCTGTTGAATACGGATTTGTCTTGTGGTATTGAAAATCAATCAATTCAACTAACATAACTGCTTGTGGTTTCCATATGGAAATCACTTTTTTTTTGTTTAACAACCAGTAAATCAATTTCAACCTAAAACTCGAAACAGTTTCGAGCGGTTCTGATTTCAAAACGCAAATGAATAATTCAATCCATTTTTTTCATCTTTGTTGCTGTTGTCAGATTTTTTTTGACTGATTTGCGGATTAAAAAAATAATTTTTCTATGAACCGTCCATAATTCTAAAGGATTCGCATTTTTCGTTTCAACACTAAAATATCATACCTCGTGAATCTACTTTATTCTAAAATGTTTCTGGAGTTTCAAATAGTTTTGTGTAATTTTTTAAATTGAAATATGTTTAAAAAGTAGATACATTAAAAATAAAAAAAATAGTGATTCACGTGAAAAATGTAAACATGAATCGTGATGCTTGAGCAATTTTAAATAATTCATCACATAATTTTTTTTATTGAATTCTGTTCTATTTCATAGTCAAATGCAGATATTGAATAATTTTAGGTTTCTTCTGATACTGAATTATAGAGAAAATGATAAACTAGATTTTAAAACCTATTTTTTTCAGAGTGCCAAGAATTGCTCAGAAAAATGCATATTTCTAAAAACACTTTAGAGTAAGATCTAAGATTATAAAAATAAGATAATAAAAGTAATTTAATGGAATAAAAATCAACTTTCTTTAAGAACATGAATCTTTTTGAGTTTTGAGAAAAACGTGAATGAAAAAAGGCATTTTTCACATTTGGTTTAGCTTTAGAGTTTCAAGGAATTTTTAAATAAATTTTAAACATATCAAATCATTCTACGGTCTGCAAAGAATTTCAGAAATTTCAGAAATGTCCTCCAATAATTTCTTTTATAAGGGGTTAACTAAAAATTGTTAATGACTTTTAAAACGGTCTTTCTCTGAAATAAAAAATCATTTTTTAAGTCAATTTTGATCATTTTCAGTAATTTTTTAATTTTTCTTATCATGTTTTTGATGCATTAAGTACTTTTCATGTTTTGTTGGTGATGTTTGTTTTCCAATTGTTTGTTTATAATATTTGTTTATGATGGTTGTTGGTCTTTTTCCATCATTTGTATTTGTTTTAAATTTTATGAAATTTTCATCATTTTTGTCATTTTTGAGTACTTTATTTATACTTTTTTTTTTGTTGTGTTTGTCTTAATTAAATTGGACAAAGCAAAATATCCGTTTCGGAAAGAGTTGACATGAAGTATGTCGTCGTTTCCGTGGCCGCAAATGTCGACCGATTTAGATGAGATTAAATTCATTGTGTAGGTATTTCGTTCTTGTTTCAAAATATTTCATAGTTGTGTAAATATATACTACTAAAGGTTGTGTGTAGTTAGCTCCGAATGAAAAAAGTTCCCAAAACAATTTTGTTTTCAAATGACTAGTTATCTTTGATAGCTTTGCAGTATTTTGGTGTTTTTTCGATTTTTGGTGATGCAATCGAAAGATTTCCGTGGCCTTCAAGTTTTTATACAACACGTGTTGTAGTTTCGCATGCATAAATACCTAGTAATATTTCTATCACATACGGCTGAAATAGAAACAGTGCTGTAAAAAATTCAATGCACAAAGATCTTGAAAACAATTTTGCGTGGTTAAATTTCAAAAATGTCAAAATTTCTACCACTTGTTTCCAACACCAGTGAACTTGCGCTTATACCGTGGTTGAATTAAAGGGAATCTTTTGATTGCTTTGATTCAGTAGGCTTATTCAACCATGGTATTCAACCAAGTAGGCTTATAAAACATAATATAGAGTTGATTTTGGGATTTTATCCGACAAAGTATAAATATGTGGAAATTCGATGAACATTTCTACCTCTATCCCGGATTTTCCGGTGGAAAAAAACTTGCTTAGAAGAAAGACATCCAATTTTGTCTTTGTTTCGCTGTATGTCTTTGCTTGATAAATGATAAACATAAGTTTTAGTTTTTTCTTCGTTAATTTAATTATCGTTTTCATAGAACTTACTTGATCTCTCAAAAATCTCAGTTCTTCAGTATATTTTGATGATGATTAAGATTAAGATTAATCTGCGTTTCGGGTTATATTGACCCGAACAGCTTTGGAGGGTTAATCTAACAACAAGATTTTTTAGTTTCCTTGAGCTTCGTTGACCTGTTTAAGATAGTTAGGAAACTATAGGGGAGGATGGGGATACTTGATACCCTTTTCTTGTTTTCATCATATCTTTTTTGGAAAATTTAGCAACTCGCCGTCTTTTACATTTTCTGACAGCGTGTTATTTCGAGTTAATGTACTCCAAAAGTTGGAATGATACTAAAACTCGTAGATGCATTAGAAGCATATTCGTGAGACTAAAAAAATTGTGATATTTTTTAAGTTACAGGAGACTTGATCCTTCACTAAAGGAGACTTGATCCCTTATTCAGTGTGCCCTGACCCTAGGCAAAAATCTTATAAAATCTGAAGATAAAAGGTCCGTTGACTATACCTTGCCATATTAGTTCTCATTTCACAGTTTGCATGTATCAGAAAAGGGGATTTTAAAAGGTTGTCTTCTACCCTAGATTCATTGCATACTTTTAGGCGCAATTTTCTAGTTTTTAGATAAATACAGTATTTATTTTTAAAAGATAATTACTCGATAAACATTAAATATTGGTCAGATATTAGTATTTTCTTGATAATCAATGATCACGATCCATTCAGATGAAAAATACATCTTTTTGGACTCTAGGGATCAATTATACCCAGAACATACATTTTGGAAAACTTCTTCTTAAAAAAATTTAGAGTTAACTATTGCTTTGAAAATATGGCATTATGAAGTTCATATTATACTCTAACGATTGGCATATTGGAATAAATATTTTTATAATTATTTTTTCATGTGAAAACATTTTGAAGTGATTAAAAAAGATCTTCAATTCACATTTTGTAAAATTTTTCAAACATATACAATAACTCGAAAGTTTAAATTTTTAAAATTTGTTGAGATAACTGCATTGTTATTAAGTTCTGTTTAGCACATTTTTCTAGAACATTTGATATTTGTAAGACATTCCTGTTTCCAGATATCGCGAAGGAATCAAGTATCTCCAGGGACCAAGTATCCTCATTCTCCCCTACTGTTAATGACAGGCCAACGCCAAAATTTTATTCCCATATTTGTCTAAGAATACATTTTCTTTTGATCACCATATCGTAGGTTCATATCATCACTGTTAACTTTCTTCTGCTAAAACGCTTTTTTCCTAGGACTCTTTTATGAAAGAAACTCTCAAGAGGTGATTCGCTTCTTTTTCCCATCCAAAGGCATAATTGCTTCGTTTGTTTGTATTTCGATTTGTTTTAATTGAAAGTGACCGCTGTCGGTTTTGGGGCTACGCCGCTCTAGGGTGGGCTTGGAGCAACATTCCTTTCGAGCTGCTTCTGTTTGAACAACCACAAGTCAAACGCTCCGTGCTTCAATTACCCTCCTAGTACCAGGTTCTCTTCCATCTGCCGGAATTGAGCGCTATGTAAAATTATAGGCGATAAATAGTTGAACCGTAGCGAACAATGGCCGACATTATCTCGCCTTATACTTCGTCTCTGAGTCAAAGTGCTGTTGTTGATCGAAGAAGCGTCTTCATCAAGTGGGAAGGCAAGTGAAAAAAAAAGAAAAAATCAAAGCTTTAGTAATCAGCAATCCAAACAGAGGCGGCAAGTGCCGGCTAAAGAGCAAAGTAAAAACGAAGCACCGACCGCCGCATAATACTTAACAATTTTATTGATTGTTATTTCATGGTTTCGCGAAAGTAAACTTTTACCAACTATTTTTCAGCTCGGCATTTTTTTTTTTTGCGGTTGTGATAAAATTTAATTAGAAGACAGACACTTTGTATGTGAGAAATAATTTCGATCGATTTTAAGGATTGTGCAAATTTTCAAGTTCAATCTAGTAAATGTTTATTGTAATAATACACAACGAGACATTATGCGAATATCATTTGAAATCAAATCTTAATTTTTTCTCGGAATTGTTTGCGGTAGCCTGAAGTGTAGAACCCCTTCCCCCAAAAATCTAACACTGGTCTTGATAAACCAAACCTCTCGGATTGTTCAATTTTGATGGGGGTACCCAAGAGTGAATCAAAATAAAATTCAATCAAAGCCGAACCCACTCGCGGCCACATTCACCTCATTTCCACCCTTCCGCAGATCGATATGGTTGACCATGTGCTGGCGGTGTGGTTCCGGACAACAATAACCAATTCATCAAAGTGCAACATTATTGGCCACATACCCACGCACACAATCAAAAAATGGCCGCAATTGCCGACCGATCCGGGCGATGACGACAACGAAGCTCGGCGGGAGGACGACACGCCGGGAATCAATATTAATTATTTGGACGAACAACGTAAAACAACAGTCACGCATATGCTCAACGAACGATTGAATGAATGAATGAATGCATGTAGTCCACCTATCAATTGTAATCAAAATTGGCCGCGCAGCTCTTATCGCGGACCAAATTGGACGCCAACAGAACAGCAATCGGCAACAATCGACCGGGACCGAGATCGGGCCAAGGTTCCCGCAGGGTTGAGCTCGTCCGAATTTGATAGCTCGTTCTCGCGACATCAACTTAACATGACAGAAACAGTTTTTTTCGGCATCGGTCGGCTGATAACACACAATTAAGGGCTACAAAATTCCGTGCATCACGAAGAATTCGAATTATAATTCAAGAGATCAATGTAAAATAAATAAAAAAAACAATAATTTGTAACAATACTCGAGAAATTTTGAAGTCAAATATGGTGTAGTAAAGTTTATCGAAAATCTGTCCGATTTTAAACCATAAGGCTAAACATATTGCAGTACTGAACAAACATGCTACAATCAGATCCCGGCAACGTTACACGCTTTGTCTATGTATCTTGTTGCCAACATCTTTTTACTTAGTCTTGGTGAATCTCGTTTTTAAGCTTTTTTTTCCTCAGATTTAAGCTTTTTTTGCCTTGAGAGCATAGGAGATGAAGAGGAGATTTAAGGTTTATCCTCAGATTTAAGCTTTTTTCTCAGATTTAAGCTTTCGTCTCCTATGCTGTCAAGGCAAAAAATGCTTAAATCTGAGGGGAAAAGCTACATACACATTCCCTTGAGAGAAAATAGGGAAAAAAACAAATACACATACACCCATAGAAGAGGTTGCAAAAATCCAACGCCTATTAAGCAAATATCTGTGCCGAAAATGCCCTGAAAGGTGTATTGTTCCAAAGATGATATGGATTTGAAAAGCACTTCTGGCAGGGCCCTCATGTGCATAGAAAAAGTTATTTGAAAAAGCCTTCAATTTCTCACAAAAAATATTCTCTGCTCAAATTAAATAAGCTAAACCTATCAAACTCTTGAGCAAATTAAAAAAATTTATGCATAGAAAAACTCAATTAAATTTTCAAAAGTAAAAGTAAAAGGTTGAAAATTTTGCGGTTCAAATCTGATTCTTACTAACTCGATCCAAATTTAAGGTTTAGTATGAAATTTGGTTCTGCAATATCAAAAATGTTTAACAATAGACCAAAAAAAAATATGACATTCCCTGTCATTTTCTTACGGGAAAATAACATGTTTCCCTATCACCATTCACCAAATACTTTTTTTTTATTGTTTTAACTATTGTCGTTTTTTCCATCATTATAGCATTCGCAACTTTATATCAATAATTTTATCTTGATTGTATTTTTTTACCAGTTGAAAACTGAATCAGCATTTTGAGTCTGGATTCTAAACCTGAATTTAAAATATGAAATTTGAATCTGTTTCTGTATTACAAAGCAATTTCTGAAAGTAAAACGATTTTGAATTTAGATTTCAGATCAGAATGTCAAACATGACGCAAAAATTGAATGAATCAATATTTTTAATTCTGACTTTTTCAATTTGAATTCATTTTTTCAATTATATATTTTTTTAAATTCTGAATTCTGAATCAAATATGAATTTCTTATGATGAATCTGATTCTAAGTTATAACTTCTGGAACACAATTTTTGAATATACATATGATGTGTTTAAATTCTGCATAAAAATTAAGCTTAGGAACGTCGAAACTGTATATGAAACAATAACTCAGAACAATTGCACATTTCATTACAATTATTTTCAAAAAAATATTATATAAATATTGAAATTCAACACAAATTTCGAAAATCATGGATGAAATTTTGAATGAAAACAAAATTTAAACGACGAATTCCAAACACCTTTCCATTTCTTTCTTTCATTGATGATTCGATTCCAAAGTCAAGAATCTTTTCATGGATACAGAAATACAATTTGATAATATAGAACCAGTACTTCCGAAATCAGTATATTCAATTTAGAATCTTATATTCAGAAAGGAATTTCCAACATTAAGTGAGAAAACTTTGAAAAAGTGAAGTAGAATTTTGAACTTGGGGATAGTTTATGAGGTTTTGACATCAGTCCTGAGCCAAGGTTTATGTTGGATATCCATCATGGGTGCACGGTATCACCGCAGTTTCTGCCTAAGTATGTGCTCACATGAATTCTTAGATTATTTAGTTCCACAAATCTCCAATGCAGCGCGTACACCATACCCGGAACCCATGGCTTCGTTTGAACTGTTATGAAGTGAATGTATTTGTGTTGATGTATGTATATGGAAGAACGAATAAATCAAGTGGGCTGGATTACTTACCGGTATTCCAGCATCCGTGTGTATACCTGATCAGCTGGCAACTGAATAAACATTCTTATTGAGTATATAGTCAGTTATACGAAAAAACTCATCTTACCTGTCGGCCACTTATGGGATTCAAACTCAAAAGTTTTATTGCCGATACCGGGAATCGAACGCAGTACGCCTGGCATACCAAAATCAGACTCGCTCTAGCCTATTCGCCACCACATCGGCGCTCTACCTCCGATTTAATTGCAATTCATACCAATAATACCACTGGCCGGCTGTTCCAAGCTCCATCGGAAAGTACATCATTATTCTGATTACACTAGTTTACAGCATTTTTGAACTCAGTAAACTGAAGGTCATTTCCAATGTGAAATCGGGCGCTGATTCCGAAAATGAAATTCAAAAAAATCTCAGTAGAACCGTTTTTGAGTTATGCTCCGAATCTGAAATTTCGAAAAAATTAAAAAAGTTCTT
>NC_073692.1:343121415-343146415 GCF_029784155.1 Uranotaenia lowii
CAGTATAAGCACCATTTTTCGGGGAACGATGAGCGTTTTCTGCTGGGGAATCTTGCAGCGAATTCAACTCGATGAAGTCAACTGCATAATAGAGCTACAGCTTGACTCGTTTCATCTGACGATTTGGCCTATTGTTAAGGTGTCAGAGAGGTAATCAGTAGACTCGAGTTCGATTCCGTCGAGGTGTTTTTTTTTTTTCATTTACCATTCATGATCGATGCATTTTGCACTCAACGGTGAGACGTAGAACCATCAAACAAAGCAATAACAAAATAATCTAGGTCTGTTTGTAGAATTCAAACAATTCACACACGCTCATACATTATGTTTCTGGTGCTTTGTTTGGCGGATGATGCTACTAGCCGTATAATGTAACAATAAAAAAAATCCATTATGATAGGTATATGAAAAAAAAAATTCACCTCGAACAGGAATCAAACTCTCGTCTTTTGATTACCTCTCCGACACCTTACCAATAGGCTGAATCGTTAGATGAAACAAGTCAAGCTGTAGCTCTATTATTCAGTTGACTTCATCGAGTTGAATTCGCTGCTAGGTTATACGACAGAAAACGCTCATCGTTCCCCGTTTGATAGTGCTCTGTTCGCCCCGAGTCAACAAATTTAATGATGGTGAAATTGAGAAACAATTTGTTAATCATGTTGCAGTCCGTACATTTAAGATTAAGATGATATTAAAGTCATAAAAGCTTATTTCGTAGGGCTCAAAAATTATAATATTTTCATCACTTGAGAACCTAGCTTATTATTTTTTAATATTTCTGTAAAGATGATAAGGATATTTCGTTTTTTGGTGAAAAATTAATACTATAGATAGTACGAAACAAACCCTCACGAAAATTCATTTAAAAAATTACGTACTTTTGTAGAAAGGGGCTTATTATGCCCCGGGTGCTCGTTATGCCCTTATCTGCCCTATATAGCTCGAGGTGAAGATTCACTTGTACAAAAAAGTCACAAGCTACATTCGTGGTGTATAATTTGAGCATTTATGCGTTTGAGGTTTGAAATCAAAATTTGTTAAATGCGTCATCTAATAGCCATATGCTGTACGCAGGGTTGCCAACATTTTTATTTTTCAAAAATCAGGGGCAAGTGACAGGTTTTTTATTTGGTCGTCGATCCATATTTTCACATCAGCAAGGTATCTAATAATCCTTACAACCACTTTTTCATCATCAATCATCAATCGGACTTATTTGCAAAATTCGGGGAAATTCAATGACTTATCAAGTTGTCAGGCTGAGCCTCGAAAAATCAGGCAAATCATAAAAAATCAGGTACATTGGCAATCTCTGGCTGTACGAATAACAAAATAGCTTATTTAGTGAAAGAAAATAGTATTGTGCGTTAGGGTGGTACGATAAAAGCTATGATTTTAAGGCTGCAAAAAGTCTTCATTCCCAATTTTAACTCAGGATATCGCTCAACGTTTATTGTAAAATACAAAAAAATATTCAAACATTGGAAAATGCTCACAATGGATTGAATTTAATAACACAATTCTCCTCGGTGACAAGTTTAAATTCTATCAATATAAAACAAATCTCTCAAAAGGTTAACTTATGTTTGTCCGCAACAAAATCCGTTCCTAATTTATGTGTGTGTTTACTTCGTCTTTTTTGTTCTCTTCTTCTTTTTTTTCTGTAAATATTCATTCCTTTTCTATCACACGTCTGCAATTTTTCCATTCGCTCAAACGTTTCGCACCAATTGCACAATTTTGATTTTGTTTTTCGTTGTTTTTTTTCCTTCTTTTTGCACCCTTTTCCAACAGGTTAATGGCGTTTAATTTTAGTAATAACGCTGCTAAAGATTGAGTAAGCAAAAAAACGGGAACAAAACAAATGCACCTCTGTGTGAGTAAGAAAAAGAACGTAAACAGCTATCAATGCAACAAAAACACCTACCACACCCTACCAGAGTGTACTCTGAAAGTTTCCGTGAGACCCTGAGGACAATCGATTTCAGAACCATAATTATTCGGCAACCGAGCCGGGGACATAAAGAGAGACACACCGAGTGCACTGAGCTAGAAAAAAACTTAAATCCCATCTTCTTCACTTCCCACAATTTGGGGAGGAAGTTTCGAATATATCAAATTGTAAACAATAACAAACAAACAAACAAAACAAGATTCATTTTCAAATTCGGTCTCTGGATCGCTCGAAGAGCGATTACAAGATTGCAGGTTTAGTGAAGTAAAAGTTCGACTTTTGATCTATCATTTAGCGTTCGAAGTTGTCGTTTACTTGTTTTCTTCTGTTCAGAATTTAAATAATAACTTCCAAAGATAGGCGTAAATGATCCTATCGATTTTAGGAAAAGTTAATAGTAATTATTTTAAACAGTAGCACAGTCGAGGGTATTTTCGTGTGTTTTTTTTTGCTAGGAAACATTTCGAAAGAACCGTATATTTTTTGCAATCAGATATCTAAATATTACAAATAAATGAAATCGAACAACGGACGTCTAAGAGTGGTTGTTTGTATGTAGGAAAAAAGAAAACCTCTTTGTGACTAACTTTTCCCACGATAATTTCTTTTAAAATATTATTTTAATGAATAACACACATCGTTTAGCAGCTACTCGTTACGGTTGCTTTTTTATTTGTTTAGTAAAAAACTAAATCATTTCGCATGGTGGCACAAATTTAAATTTGCTTATCGCTGTCGTACCGTAACAATCCTCGGACTCTAATTCATGTTTGGCGCAATGTTCCTTTGCTGTGCATGATCCAAGCCGCATAGAAAACAAATGCTTCCAAAAACCTGTGTGTAACCTTTCATTAAGTACAGCCAATTTACAGTTTGGTTCCTAATAATAATCATATGTCTTCATCCTGTAATCCATTCATTGGTTCATCCTTCTGACATCTCCTATTAAGCTCTATGTACCCAGTAACAATGTTCTACTGTCATTTATCGACCCTGTGTCAACTATCCTTGAATCCTCCTGTATCCTACCGCAGCATTCTAATAAATACCCAAAGTAACAACACATCTTACATCCAGCAAAACATCGGCTACAAAAATGACGATGCCGATGCCATTTGACCTGAAAAAAAAAAACAACAGCATCAAGAATGAAAGGGTTGCACAATGATTCCTGTTGTAGTAGTTCTATTTGAATAAATATATAGTTCGTGTCCCCAAATTCATTTACATCTCTAATCAACAGCAAATATTAACTACCTACCTACTACTATTAGCCTTTTCTAGGACCACCAAGCCAAAAAAAACAAGTTACCTTAAACCTATCCCATCGAAATTCCTTCCGATGTTTTTTTTTTTTTGCGTTAGTTTTCGTTTTCCTATTTAAGACACTTTAGTTTAGTGGTGTTTTTATCGTCGTCGTCCTATCTTTACGCGCGAATCAATGTTGGTTCTCCGAAGTTCGTATATGTAGATGTTGTTTCTGAGAAATCTCGCGTATGGAATCATGCATCTAATCATATAGGAATTAGAATTATAACTTTGCATGATATTACTTTTCTTTCTTGCCAGAAGCTGGTTTTAACATCATAATCATTCATGGTTTTGATAAGGATAATTTATGTTTACAATTACGAACTAAGATGATTCATTCAATAGCAAGTCAGATCCAGATACATTAAAAGGGTTATTAGAAGGGTTATAATTAGAGAAGGTGATATTTATAAATTAAACATGGGAACATTAAAAAGTGTATCGACTCATATTTAAAACTTTGTTTTCTCGATCAATTTGTTGCTCTTGATACAATTGCACATCGGTCCAGAACACCAATCTAGCTGTACTAAATTAATAGCGTCCAGGAATGAAGAGATAGACATCTGGTGTCTTCGCCAACATTGTTCAGTTTTACAAATTAATCTAAAATTTAATTTTATTATTCAAAATATAAAAAATAATGCAACATTCAATTACATAAATAAAATGTTTTTAACGTTTTTTCATTCAGCAAAATAGGTCATTTTCATACAAATACGAGTACTTTCTATCATTCAAACTCTGCTAGATTCACCGATTTCTATGCTAGCTTCAAACGAAAAGGTTCCATTTATCACTAAAAATAATCACACAAAAGGTGGTACTTTTCGATGCACGAGCCTTTAAAAATCACTTAAAAAATACACTAAACCCTCCAAAGCTGTCCGAGTCAATATGACCCGAAGTGCTGATTCAAAGCATCTCAATTATCAATTCCAATCTACTGAAGAACTGAGACCTTATAGAGACAAAGTATGTTCTACGAAAATGATAATCAAATTAACGGAAAAAACTAAAAATTGAGTTTAAAAAATCGGTTTAACAAGAAATGACATACAGCGAAGTAAAGAAAGAATTGGATGTTTTTGTTTTAAATAAACAAAATTCTACCGGAACAGCCGGGATAAAGGTCAAAATGTTCATCGGACTCCCACATACATATTTATACATCGTCGGATAGATGTATTTTTGACAAATCCAAAAATAAAAAAGGCGCTTTAATACTGCAAAGCTGTTAGAAATTGTAAGCAATTTAAAATTGGGGCTTTTTCTCACTGGGAACAACTACAGACAACCTGGTATACCAAAATTATTCAATTTGGAAATATTGAAAAGCTAGAATAAATTATCTAGACAATGAATCTAATAGAGCCTCAACAACTTCTAAAATCATCATAATGTTTGAAGAAATTGTAGAACCATTTTATCCAATCTACAACGTTCTAGATTTTAAAAAAACTTTTTTTCAAGGTCTTTTTTTACTTTTACTACAACTTCTGAGGGTGATGTTATAGAACTTTGACATATTCCACAAATATAGATATTTTTACCAGATACCCAATTTTATCAAAGCCATCAAAGCTCTAATTTGAGTAACAAAAAAGTTGGCATTTTTATCTTGCTTTTAGTGGACCCCTCGGAAATTTGTTTTTTACCAAAATATACTCTTTGTAAAACTGAATAATATTAATATATCTATCTCTCCATTCCTTAGCGCTATTAGTACAGCTAGATTGGTGTTACGTATCACTGTGAACTGTACAGAAACTTTGAATGTTTTTTTTTCTCTTAATTTTATAGTTTTTTGTTTTTGTTTTGGATCTATATTTTTTTTTAATTTTTTTTTGAAGCTGTTTTTTCAACTATTTTTTTTTTTTTGAATTTTTAAGCAGCACTATAAGGTGCTGATGATTTTGAATTTTTAACCCTTCAATTAAGGTTTCTTGTTCTTCCAAGTCTTTGCTAGAACTGAAAAAATCTATTTGTTACTATCTAAAGGTTCAATCAGTAAGTATGGACATATCTTTCGAGTGCAAGTGTTCGAAGAGTCAAATGTTATGCAGGTTAGGGTCATTTCGGACCGGTTTCGAAAGGGTCTAACTTTTTTTTGTTTTATCACAACATGTCCATGTCAATCTATGCCCGGCTAGAAGTAATCAAGAATAAAAAAGGGATAGAAAATAGCGACTTTGGAGTACATTAGCTAAATCAAGGAACAATTGCAATTATTAAAATATAAAAAAAAATATTTTCCTTTTTCTTAAGATTTATGAAACAGTTTACTTTAAATCAGGATAATAAGCAGCATATAATTTTTTTAGGGAATTTCACCAAATCATTGGCAAAATTACTTTTTAAAGCATTGTAAAAATTGACGAGAGTCGAAACTAAGTAAGTAGACTTTTAACGAAATTTAAAAAGCAACTCAATTTACTAATCTGATCCGTCCAACAACTTTAATTACTTAGATAGGAGTATCTGATAATTGGTTGGTTTTTTTTTTCAACTACATCTTTGACCACCACCAAATTTGATCTTTATTTAAAAAATTGTTTCCAAAAATATTTGGAACAAATAATTTCAAAGTTTTTATTGGCTAAAAAAATTGTAAGTTTGTTCTTCTTATTACATACATTATAAAAATAATAAATCAGATTTGTCTATACTAATTTGTGTATTCGATATCTTTCATAAAAGACACGAATCCCTTGGTAAAAAGTCTCAAATAAAACAAATATAATAATAATGGCATTTTTCCTTTCAAACAAAAATAACAATAAAACATCAAATTTAACAGCTCTAGAAATGGAGCCATTAAAACAACTAAGCACTCAGGATCTGAAGACTGCAAGTGCTCAAATGAAAGTTACTTGTTGTCAAGACGCTCAATTTATAATATAAGGAATGTATTCGAAAAAAATACAACACATTATTTTGTTCTACACCATGATGAAATTTTTAGTGAAGCTACCTAGTAAGGTAATGTTTATATGTGCAAATTTTTGTGACGTTCTGTCAGGTGGTTTTTAGATATCGTCCAATACAGAAGGTCATTGAATTAATTAGTCCCAGTCCCAGTGGGAGACTCAAAAACAGTTGGGAATCAACTGTTCGACCAAAATTCATGTGATAAATTTAAGGAGACCTCGAGTATCTAACAGAGTAGCTTCATTCTAATTTTTACTATTCAAGAAAAATTTCATAAACGCATGGAATTTTAGAGATTTTATCAAGCGCAAATAAAAAAAAATTGATTGAGGAAGTCTCAAAAAATTTGTTTTTAACTAGTTCATCTAGCTGACTAACAGGCCTCACTTCATTTCGGGAAGGCAAAAAAAGCTGCCCGCTGTAAAAATGAACAAAATACGGTGGTCAAATCGTGTGCAAAATATTGGAACCGCTAGTGGGGAAATATATCGAAAAATTACATGAAGGGTAGCAAAACGAACTCTGGCAGGTTTCGAGCCAGACAAGTCTTGTCTGGATGTTCCGGAGACAAACAAGGAGAAAAATTGAAAAATTTGATGTCTAGTTCTGGAAATGGCTGACGATCTGTGGAAGCTGCAAATATACAAAGGCTAAACATACTAAGGAGGTTGCCTCCAAATGCGACCCTTTTCCCTTAATAACACTTCCAAAGATCCTACAAAGATGATACTCTTTTTGGTTGGATCTGGAATGGTGCAATTAATCGAAAACAGAGGTTAAGTGATTAAAAGTCAAATATGTTATTATTGTTCCGAAGGAGGACAATCTGCAAAAATTGTCATAACTTCGATCAAATTAAATGTATTGAGTAGTTTTGAAAGTCAAGCAGAAAGCAGAAAAAATAATAAAAAAAAGCCTTAATTGAGAAAAAGAAGGGTTCGAGATATGCATAATAAATAGCGCACGTGGCGCTCAGAAATTAAAGTCGATAAACTTCTTCATTGGACGCCATCTCAAAAACCACTTGACAGAACGTCACAAAAAATTGCACATGTGAACATTACATTACTTGGAAGCTTCGCAGAAAATTTATTAAATTTTCATTCATGCATTCAAACGTTATTCACAAAACAAAGGATTGCATTTTTTCGAATACACTCCTTATTTTTAGATTTTTAACAGATTTAATTCAATCAAAAAAAGTTATATAAAAATTATATAAATTATGTGTTTCACATAGAATATGGATTGAGATATGAAGAATCGTTCGGTATATTTACTTAAAATTAATGATTTTCTGTTATCTTTAAACGAATTTCAGCTCTGTGAGGCAAAAAGTGCTTAGAAATAATCTGCATGGCTAGGAAAAGGCTCCGTGAAGCTGGCATAGATTTTTTTTAGGTTGATAAAGCGAAACGTGTTGAATGTAGCGATACGATGTATGAAATTTTTCATCAATTGTTTGTTGAATTCAAATTTTGCTTTGATTTTTTTTATTTAAGTCTGAAGGTCTCAGACTCGAATGAGGTCTAAAAAATATCTAACCGATGAAATTGAAGCCCATATTGAGATCTTGGAATTCAAAACCTGAATTCAAGGATAAAATTTTGAGATAGAATTTACAGTCATATAGATATCTAAATTCAATCTGAGCTGTATTGAAAGTTTCTGACTTGAATTTGAGCTTATTATGTATATCTAGAATCTAAGTCTCTGTTATCGTTTCTGAAAGCTCATAGTGAATTAGAGTCTAGAGTCTGAATCCGAAATTTCAATCGTAACCTTTAATCTGAACATTGAAGTCAGTGAATCTGATTCCAGAATTTGTGTCCGAATATTGCCCTAGAAAATCGTAACCTCTCTTCTGGATAAATGATAAACTTGTTTTGGATTGAATTCTGAATCTAAATTGGAGCTCTAAACTTAGATATCCAGTGACATTTTGAGATTAAACACAGGTTCGTGTTCAACCATCTGCATCTGGAGTATGAGTACGAGGTAGTTCCAGTTCTAATTTTAAATTTGAATAAGAAATTTAGTATCAATACTGATGTTATGAAATCGCTTGGTACATCTTTGTACCTGAAAATAATCACAATTTCGTACATGAAGGAAAGAATAAAAGAAACATGAGCTATCAAAGAACGAAACAACATAAGCCGTAAATATCATGAATTTTTCGGAGCGGAGATTGCAGGTTCAAGTCCTGCCGGTAAGCCGTTGTATCTTTTTCGAAAAATTCATGATATTTACGGCTTATGTTCTTTCGTTCTTTGATAGCTCATGTTTCTTTAATTATTTCCATCACCTACGAAAATGAAATTTAGTATATTTAGAATGTGAAGTGAATCAATTCAGTTTGAAGTTTAAGTGTGAAGGCTGAATTTGCAATACTTATCTTAGATCTGGGTCTGATATTTAAATCAGTTATTCGAAAACACACTGGAATATCTCAGCTATAATTCTTAATTTTGAGTTTGAATCTAGAATTTTTATCTGAAATTCCAGAATATAGTGGCAAAATTCAAAATTTAAATAATAAAGTGTGAAATGAGATTCGAATCGTTGCATTAATCTGAAGATGAAATCTGGGTGATCCGAGTGAGGTCTGAGTACAAGCTTCAGATCGTAGTTTAGAAACTGAGAGTGAAGTATAAATTACATTATTTAAAACCTGGATAATCCTAAACGTCCAAATCTTAAGTCTGGATGTGACTTAAAAGTTCTTGACTTTTGGATATGAGATTTTAAAACTATACTTTATTTTTGGGACCAAATTTTAATCTGAGTTCTAAGATGGATTTTTAAATTAAAAAATTGAATGTTGTTAAATCTCAAAATTTGAAAAATTCAAATCCTCTAATTTGAATCTGAGATATGATGCTTTGAAATGGTAAGCCTGAATCTAAATTTTTAATCTTCAACATAGAAATTCTAAGTTCTAATTTCAAATTTTGGATTAGGGATAAGTTATGAATCTTAATAACTTGTGATAAGTACACATAAAATAAAAATTCATTTATTAAAAACGAATTCGGGAGACTCCCATTTGAAAACAAGAACTAAATAAGGGGAACCAGTACGTCTCGGTGGTCGAGTGGTTAGCGTGGTAAGACGGTAATCGCTGGTCCACTGATGGCATGGGTTCGATTCCCATCTCGGTACTGGGTGTTAAATGTTAATCTTCAGTTGTCCAAGTCATTTATTCAGTCTGTAAAGCCTAAATTGGCTAAGACGGCGTATGTCTTTCAAACGGAAACTGGGCAGATTCTTATCAATTGATTTAGTTTGTAAATCCTTTGAACACAACGTTCTTCAAGTTCAATTCATACTAAGTCAAAAAGAAATAGGTATTCACACAGGTATTTTCTTAACACTTTTCCCTTGTCAATTAGCGCATTGCCAAATTTCCTTCAACAAGACCTCGCGGACAAAAGGTTTTTAAAAATGAAGGCGCCATCTGGACGTTGTTCGCAGCATACCATCCCTTTGATTGTTTTTCGAATTTGCAAGACATCAAATCCAGCCAAAATATAACTAAACAATTGCGTTACTTGAGGGATTCGATCGTTGTTGTTTCCGTTTTAATTTCTGAATCGATTAATGCTGTTTGATAACTCCCTTTCAAAACGTGAGATAAGATACAATCTGTAAAGAAACAGGAAGATTGTGTCACTTTATTTCAGACAAATGTGTCACATTTTTTTAACAACTTTTGATGTTCTGTGTTCAAGTCTGTTCCAAGTCCCGCTTACTGACTTCAGAGTTACCCGGTACTTGTTGTTATAATTGGGAACATACATATATTGATAGAAAATGTGCTATTTAAATGAATCCTTTATGTTTTTTTAAACCTTCAGTGCAGTTTAGAACAATTTTTAAACCAGCCATTACATGTTTTTAGTTCTCTTTTCGATTGAAAAGTCAGAAGCATTTCTACCTCGCATTTCAGTTTTCACTCTCTGGAGCCACCTTTTGAACATTCGTTTGTTTAAGATTTTGGTGATTCATAAATTAATTTTAAAACTGTAAATTTTATCACTAACAACTGTCAATTTAACGGTAAATTAAAAAATTTGAATAAATAATTTTATTTTAAATATGAGCTCTTGGGTAAAGTTTTTGTGTTTTAGATGAGCATCGGACATCGTAAAATCCGTTATTTCGGCCAAGTTTTCTTTTCTCAATTATATATTAAAGTTCTGTAGTTTATGAAAAAACCTTCAGACATTGTACTAAAACTGTACTAAACTGTACTGTATGATATCCTAAACCCCTAAGTAAGTCTTAATTTCAATTTATTTTTTACAGTAATGGTTAGGTCTTAAGGAACGCTCAATTAAGCAAATGTATTCAGTATCAAAGTCGATAACTTCGAGTGTATATCGTTCTGAAATAGGCAAATAAAAAACCAATCCAAAATCAACGAAAACATTGTGCATCCTCTCACTCTTGAACAAGAACAAAAAATCAAAACGAAAAAAAAACAAAGTTTGGACCAAATGTTGATGGAAACCAAAATTATGTCTCATGTCATTCAGAGCAGCCGCGCGTCGTCCCCAATAAAAAAATCATTTGTAACTGTTCCGATTCAATTTTCAGAGAACATTCATCGTCTTCTTCAAAAATTACAGCCCAAACAACTGTTCCAATTCTTTTTATTATTCTTCTTTCTTCTCTTAATTCACCTCCTTTTATTTTGTTTTTTTTTATTTATTACTCAACAACAAACAACTACACATTTACAAGCTCCAATAATCCAACCAAACCCCGACATCTCCCCTCTTTAAATGATACACACTTTTACCACCAACAACCAACAACAGCAATTCACCAATTGTTTATTCTGATTGCCAAATTTCTCTTTTTTCTTCTCTGCTCTTCTAGGCTGAATCATGAGACAAAGTAAAGAAAAAAAAAACAAAACAAACACGATAATAGACAAAGTAAAGTAAAACATACAGAAATGTGCAAACAGTTGTTGTGAAAGTCGAAAATCGGCAAAAGCGTGTAAAACCGAGCAACGGGAACCGAAGATTTCATTTTGTTGATGCTGTTTCTGTTTTTTCTCTTTTGGTCGGAACTAAATGTTAAAAGAAATCTACACAGAATCATGTTTTGTCCATGTGTAGGTGTTAAGACATATTTTGGGTACCAGAAAAATGCATTAAACTCACACAAACACTCGTACGCTAAACGCTAAATTAGGCGTTTACTATTGAGAGTTGCGCAACAAATACACCGATTTGTGAATGATAGTTGTATAGTTAAAAAAAACAAACAAACTCAAGAGTACTTGTAAAGTTTCTGTGTCATACTCAGTCATTTTCACGAGCTTTTGATGGCTGTTGTGAGTAAAATTTAAAAAAAAGTAACTGTCATTAAAACTAAATTGTCAAAAAAAAGCACGGAGGGAAAAACTTGTTTTCAAAATAACCGAAACAAAACAAATTTTATTGTTCCTCTTTTAAACTTTCGTTTTTTGTTTTGTTTTCATTCAAATGATGGACTGATTTATGCTACCAGCCGTTTTTCTCATTCCGGGAAATGGGCTTGAATTGCATTATTTTGATTTTTATTTTTTCTTTCTTTTCGTCTGAAGCATCTTGTTCCAAATAGTATTTCACGCTAGCATTTAGATAGGGTAACGAATTTGTTCCAACTTTGTAAGTAAAGAGAAAAAGGCACAACTTTGTAATTGTATAGATAAGAAGGAAAGATGTAGACTATTTTGGTAGGTTGACAGATGGAAAAAAAAATGTGAGACTGGTTGCGAGAGTCAAATAACGAAATCAAAATCAAAATTAGTTAAGGTGTGAGTGGGTGGGTGATGCAAATTAGTAGGGAAGTAAGAGATGGGTTATAAAAACTAGAACAATTGTACTTACTTCGTAAATTTGGAATGATATACACTCGAAGCTAATCGAAAATAACTCTAATCGAGCACGAGGATGAGAAAATCTCAGAAGCAACATCGAACTTTTCGAACAAGGCCATCCCTGCGAAAACGAAAACTTTCGAATTTTCTGTTTTTCCTTCAAACATCTCCACATCGGTTGACTCATCGATCTTTGTGTCCTATGGCTTTTAAGAAATGTATTCCACTTCAATTTTAATACTTCGTTTAAAATTCGTATAGTTTCGTATAAAACTGGCCGAAAATCATCTGTCGATATTCATTAGTCAGATTTCCTTTCATTTTTCCCCCAATGTATATTGTGATTGCGAAAGCTTCAAAAAACTCCTTCCTTCCTTCCTTCCAAAATAAAATAAAAAATTGAAAATCAAACGACAGCCGCTTTACCTTAGCCACTTACCTGTGAACCGTTTATTTTTATTTGTTTTCTTCTTCGTTTTCTTCTTTTCCTTTTAGTTTCAAAATTAAAAACAATCGTGAGCCAGGCAGCGAACTAGACGCGCGGGTGTGATAGAAAAAAAGTAACAAGTTTAATTAAGTAAAACAACAACTAGACTACGAATCAAATGATAAACAGAGAAAGAGACAGCTGAAGGGAAGAAAAAAAACAAAACAAATAATCATTTGTTAGTAGAACTATTCTTTTAAACTCTAAATGTGTAGTTGGAAATATTTGTTGACAACTAGAGGTGTAGTGGTAGCAGATAGAGGATTAAGCTAAATTTAAAAAAATAGCTTAAATCAATCGACAACGAATCGCGAATGTGTTGGGGTAACATTTCTCGCCCTTTTGGTTGACGTATTTTTAGCGTGTAAAACTGCGTTCAGCACCATCTTTTGGCGAACACTTCCACCAAACGCGTTAACTTATAAAACAATATGACGTGTTAATGCTTTTGCCCGACTTTCAAAGAGTGAGGAATATTACCGCGACCATTTTTGACAAAAAAATTGCTTCATTCTTACTTGTGGGAAAAGATAGAGTATACAAAAACAAATTATACACTAGAAAGTTAACAACATATTTGCAGGACTACAATGGAACCGCGGAAAACTGATTCACAGAATGTAGAAACCATTACATTTTCTCATCATCCAAACATATAGCAAACAACAAACCGTCAATTTGATTAGCTGTAAGTTTCAGTACTATTCGAGGAAAACCAATGTTAATTATTATTATTGATAAGTTTTAGCAAAAATTATAATGTTTTAAATTATTTCTAAATCATCGTTTTCATCCCCGAAGAGAATAAACAACAAAAAAACAAATAGAATTAACGAAAATCATTTCAACAACTGACAGAGTGCAAAACAAAAACAAATGAATTGAACGCAGGCTTTTACTAACCTTAGCACTAGCAGCAGTAGTACTACTGCTAGATGTTTGTTTTGGTTCGACCTTAGTTCAGGTGTCAACAACCACTAGGAAAAAAGAAACAAACAAAACAATTTTCAGACACATATTCTTGAAAATGTGAGAAAAAAATCTGCTCCTGCAATACACACGTAGGGAGCCAATCGATCGCGATATAACCGTAATCTGTGTTATTTTTAAGGCAATAAAACTACAAGCTATTATTTCACCTTAGCGCCATCTTTCAATAACTTAAATTTCTTTCGAAAATTAGAATAAAAAAAACATGGCCATCCCTAGCACTCGATAGAGATGATCGAATTCAACATCGTTTCCGTACACTCAGCAGCGGCAGTTTATCCTCAGGGCCGCGCCAATCCACCTCTTCCGGCAGAACAAACTCTTTTCGTTTCTATCGTTTTTCGCTCTATCTTTTATAGTGTCTATCTTCTGAGCTTTAAGATTGGTTTTGATGCTTAGCTTAATGATTTTATCTTTTTTTTTTGTTCGGTTTGGTTTAAGGCTTTTTTTTCACCTTTCGAGACACTCGTTTGACACAAAAAACTCTTCACGCTTGCACTAAAGTTAGCCATGCACCGTAACACAAGCACTCGGATTTGTGAACCTAATTAGACAATTTAGAACATTAAAACCCAACCCAAGCTTTGCAAAAATTCATGTGAATAACTTTGCTAACTTGTTTGCAACAGACCTTGCCCTTCAAATGTTCAGTAACAGAACTCTTAATGGAACTGGTATCTTTGAATGGGTTTCGGTTTAGTTTGTGTGATAGTGTATTTGTATTAACCCTTGTATGAAATTTGAGTCTAGCGTCTTGGGGTTTTATTCGAAAAAGGAGGGTTCTCGAAGAATAACGTCATATGGCAAAGACACAATAAAATATTTAACAATTAGAATATGTAGATAAAGAATTCTCTTGATCGTAAACAGTTTGATCAGCGGAAAATTTCTGTTGGAATGAAACAGTTCAAACGAATTGAAACTTCTTGTGGCACAGATTCGCAATGCTTTTGGCGAAAAATTATAAAATTGGATTGAGACTGCTTCATAGTAGAATAAATAAAAAAAACGTTACAGGAGGTTGAGAGTTCTACTAATGAAAAAATTTCTTTGAGAGTTCTACTCATGAAATTTCTTTGTATCAAAAACAGTCACATGTCGTCTAGATTTGTAACAGGACAAAAAATTCAACATAAACAAAACATTGAAACTTCTATCACAAAAAGTAAACTGGTTTGTGGACTGAGACTTCTGCTGGAGAAAATTGTTAAATTACGTTGACACTTCTTGTGGCACAAAAGAATACAATTGGATTGAGACTGTTTCCTGTTAGGAAAAATAAAATTAAGTCTTCTGCTGAAGAGAGAAAATGACACTGGAATAAGACTGATAAAAAGTAATGAAAGCGCATTGTAAGAACATCCAACATGAAGAATACACGTCTAATGAAGCTATTAAGATTGAGACTTCTGCTTATCGAAAACAGTTATATCATATTGACGAAATTGAACTGGGACTACTTTTTTTATATAAAGCATACAGTGTAAATTTTTTTATTTATTAAAGTGTCAATGTTTATGCAAATTGAGATTTGTTCATTGAAAATTGCCAGCGAATTGAGACTTCTGTTTATACGAAATTATTATAGTGAGTAGAGACCTGTTCTTTAAAAAAAAAAGTGAAAACACAGTGGTGTTCATTTAACGTCTATTTCAAAATTGAATTTTCTGTTCATTAAAAACACCTAATATTTGAGAGATTTAAGCCGGAAAAAAGGAGTTTTGTCCTCAAAATTCTTCTTATAAATAAAATATCGGATTGAAGTTTGCGCTAAGAAGAATAAGTTCACTTTTCTTCTTGTACAATGTGACCGAATTGTAGCTTTGCTTCTACATGTGATACGGAATGTGACTTCTTTCTTTGGTAACCAGTTATCACGAGTTGAGAAGGTCCGATAAAAACTGTTAAAAAGGATTTGGATATCATTATTTTTGTTTGGTTGTTTGAGACAACTGCTACTGATTTAAAAAAAACTGAACCTTCATTGAGACTTCCGCTGCTTATTAAAAAAGTCACAGCCATTTGAAACTTTTGCGTTTAAAAAATAATAAACCCGATCAAAACCGCTAATTACAAAATAAATGAACTGATTGAATTTGTGTTGGTGAATTTGATCAAGACTTCTAAAATTGGATTGAGACTGCTTCATTGTAGAAAAATAAAAAAAAAACCTTTCAGTAGGTTGACAGTTGACTCATGAAAAAATGATAGCCTACTGAAATATATTTTTATCAAAAACTGTTACATTGCGTCTAGATAAGGGATGAATGACCCCGTAGTTGTTAAAATCCCAATGATCAAATAAATATGTAAAAAAGCGTCTAGATTTGTAACACGACTAACTATTCAAAATAAACAAAATATTGAAAATAGACACGAAAGCCGTGAAAACGGTAAAGTGTCTCTAATCTTAATAATGATAATAATAATAAAATATTGAAAGTCGCAGCACAAACAGTAAACTGGTGTGTGGATTGAGACTTCTGCTAGAGAAAATGGTTAGGAAGAGTAAAATTAAGTCTCCTGCTGAAAAAAAGAAAATGACACTGAAATAAGACCGATAAATAGTAAATGAAAGCGCATTGTTAGAACATCCAACATGAAGAATACACCTAATATAAAAGCCATCAAACAAAGCTAATGTTTAGATTGAGACTTCTGCTTATCGGAAACAGTTAAATCATATTGACACTTCTTATGCTGACGAAGAAATTGAACTGAGAATACTTTTTAAAAGAAAGCATAAAGTTTAGATGTTTATGCAATTTAACATTTTTGCTCACGAAAAATTGCCAGCGAATTGAGACTTCTGCTCATTAGAATCAATTACAGTGAATTGGGACTTCAGCTTTAAAAAAGAAGTGGAAACACAGTGGTGTTCATTAAACATATGTTCCAGAAACTTGAATCTTCTGCTCATTAAAAACACTTACTCTTTGAGAGATTTAAACCGGAAAAAAGGAGTTTTGTCCTCAAAATTTTTGTCATAAATAAAATCATATTTTGGATTGAAGTTTGTGCTAAGAAGAATAAGTGATTAAGACTTCTAAGTTGGATTGAGACTGATTCATAGTATGGAAAAAAAATTTTTCCAGGAGGTTGACAGTTCAACTCATGAAAAAATGATAGCTGTCAGAAATTTCTTTTTATCAAAAACAGTTACAGGCGTCTAGATTTCTGACACGAAAATATATTTCCAAATAAACAAAATATTGAAGTCGTAGCACAAAAAGTGAACTGATGTGTAGATTGAGACTTCTGCTACAGAAAATTGTTAGGAAGAATAAAATTAAATCTCCTGCTGAAAAAAAGAAAGTGAAACTGACATAAGACTAATAAAAAGTAATGAAAGCGTATTTTTAGAACATTCAACATGAAGAATATATTCAGGGATGAATCATCCAACAGGATGAAAATCCCAGAAAAAAAATGAAGAATACACCTAATGTAAAAGCCATCAAATGAAGCTAATGTTTAGATTGAGACTTCTGCTCATCTTATACAGTTGAATCATATTGACACGTCTTGTGCTGACGACGAAATTGAACTGAGACTACTTTTTAATAGAAAGCATGAAGTTTAAATGTTTGTGCAATTTAAGAATTCTGTTCGTGAAAAATTGCCAGCGAATTGAGACTTCTGCTTATTAGAAACAATTACAAGTAATTGAGACTTCAGCTTCAAGAAAGAAGTGAAAACACAGTGGCTTATTGAAAATCTGTTTCAAAAACTTGAATCTTCTGCTCATTAAAACACCTACTATTTGATAGATTTGAGCCGGAAAAAGGAGTTTTGTCCACAAAATTCTTCTTATAAATAAAAACATACTCTGGATTGAAGTTTTCTTCCTGTAGAAGTGACCTAATTGTAGCTTTGCTTCAATATGTGATACGGATTGAGACTTCTTTCTTTGGTAACCAGTTATCACGAATTGAGAAGGTCCGATAGAAACTGTTAAAAAGGATTTGAATGTCTTTATTCTTGACAGGTTGTTTAAGACAACTGCTTCTGGTTGAAAAAACTGAAGCATCATTAAGACTTCCGCTGCTTATAGAAATTTTGTGAAGAAGGATTGAGATTTCTGTCTACAGAAATTCGCGTTTAAAAAATAATGAAATCTGAATAAAACCAGTACTTGAAAAAAAAAATGATTGAAACTTCTGCTGGTCTCAATAAATAAAATTTGTTCTATGCTTTGTGTTGGTTAATTTGATCGAGACTTCTGCTGAACAGAAACAAGTCAAAGCAGAGTCCCACAGAAAAAAAGGTCCTATACGAATTATAAAAATGAATTTGGATGTCTTTATTTTTCACAAATTGAGACTTCCGTTAGTGATAAATTGAGATTTCCACTGCTGATAAAAAATTTGTGAAGAAGGATTGAGGATTCTTCCTCAGAAATATATGTAGTCAGTAACAGCGCTTTAAAATTTTTGCGTTTGGAAAATAATAAAATCTGATTAAAACTACTACTTGCAAAAAAAAAAGCTGATTGAAACTTGCTTCGATGCTTTGTGTTGGTAAATTTGATCGAGACTTCCGCTGAACACAAACAAGTTAAAGCAAAGTCCCACAGAAAAATTATGAGTTCGGATTGAGAAATTCGCTTGTGAACCTCTGCCATAGCAGATTGAGACTTCACCCATCCTAATTTGTTGTGCAGAGAGTTCTCCTTATAAATAAACTAACACAATTTATTGACGTCTCTATTTATTGACATCCTGATACCTCCTGACCACAATCCTGATACCTCATGATTTTAGAAGCGTATTGATGTTTTCGTTTCTAAAACGAATTGAGACTTCTGCTTATGGCAAGCAACATTAAGTTGATATTGCAGCCCGCAATTTACAAGTTTTTAAAATAAAAGTGGAAATTGATCAAGACTTGTAGATGACGACAATGCGACATACAATAAAATTAAGCTATGATATCAGTTTGATCAAGTTAAAAGAACTGCTTTTAAACCTCTAGTTTAGCAGATTGAGACTTCTGGCTCGAATTTTGCCTAGGAAGCATTATTCTTATAAATAAATTCATCCAATTAATTGAAGTTTCTTCAAAGAAGGTAAAATCTAAGGAATCTTACAACTTAACAAAAAAAGGAAAACCTATCAGAACTTCTTATTTCAAACACACTTGGAATGGTATGAGAATTCTGCTTAAGACAAGAAATTACAGCAAATGATTGATGATACCTTACATAGTAATGTGAAAACTTTTATTCATTTTTACAAACACTCAAAAAAAACGCTAATAAAACTTTAAGCGTAATCTAAGCTAATTCACTCACAAGTTTTTCTAAAAAAATGTTATAGTTCGTGTCAACCCATTGCCATATGACGTTTATTCGCTCTTTAACCTTCATCGTTGCTTCAGCAATAAAAAAAAATAGAAAAGGATCTCCTCTGCTCGTGTTCGCCAATATTTAATCAGAAAAATCTAACAAATTAGTCGGCAAACTTAGTGCTAAAGAAACTAACCCCTCCACGTCAATCTCTAACTACCGAAATCAGTTACTCCTTTTTTCTCCCTCAAATCATCACTGATCACACTTGAAAAAAATACGAAAGAAAACCTCACCTTAAGCCGTTTGAAAAAATGTCTTAAATTTTTCCCGTCCGCCATTCTTTTGTTTCTATATTACTCTAAACCCTTTTTTATTTGTTTTTTTTTTTCTGTTGCGTAAATCTATGTCCAAAGTGAATCTAACCACCCTCTTACTACTGTTTTGCCGTCATTCTTTTTTCGTTTTCGTTTCCGTTGTTAACCGAATATTTGCGTTTTTCTCTTTTATTTTCCGTTCCGTTTTAGGGCCAACGATGGCCAACCAAATACTCCATCGAATAGGTAAATATGATACAAAAATGATTACGAGGTTTTTGCTCAAGTCAGTTAGACGATTTAAAAAAAAACTCGTACTGTAAACTAGTAACTAGTACTCGAAATTTATTTCCGATTTTACTTATTTTTGGGTTTTATCACATTTTTGTCGTTCGATATTTTTTTGTTTAATTTCAAACTGAAATTGGAAACTGTTAGTTGCTTTAGTTGTGTTTTGATTTAAGTTTGAAACACCACTTAGTTTTTTAACCTACACCCAATGATGGTGCAGTTCCGATGTTTGACCGGAAATTGCACCCCTTAACACAGATACACAAAGACTACACCGTTTAGTGAATGACATAATTGGCGCTCGGCAAAAAACAAAATCACTCCACTTCTTACACAAATAGCTATAGAGGGAGTTTCATGTGTTGCACGATTTGCTGCTCCATTTAGCTGACAATCGTGACATCTCTAGCGCTAGATTTTTTTACTAGGGTCTGTTTCATCCTTTTTCTCGCATTCTAATTTTCCACTCCTTCCTTCCAAGAGAACGAGAAAGTTATTTACATGAATGCCGAACGATTTATTTTTAAACGCTTCTCTACAACCGGAAGTTCGCGTCAGTCAGTCAGCCAGCGCTAACATTTCGCTGGATTTGCAGCCCGGAATTTTAGCTTGTACTAGTCCGTTTCCCAAGAATCTTTAGTCAAACAACAGTGAAGCACTTGAATCGGTTTTAACTGTTATACTCAACCCAGCTGTCCCTATCTATCTTAACATTTTCTTCCTTTCCACGATTATCGATTTTTTGCTTTAGAGTATGACAAAAATCCTCCTGAAGCAACAGCCACTTTTTAATGTTTTTATGTTGCATGTAGTGTGCTTTCGTGTTTTAAATGTTAACGTAAGAGTTTCAGTTAACTTTTATTTTATTTTGCACGTCGGATTATATCCCGTTTTCAGGTTTGTTTTGCCATAACCATTTAAATAACCAGCCACCGTTTATTGTAAATGGATGGTTTCCAAGGACCCATAAATAAATTCAACCAATTTTAGCGTGCATGATATCGGAACCTCAGGTTAATCGCGTTGCGTCTACCGTCAAACTTCATTAGGAATAGAACAACTCCCTCTATTGGTCACATTTAGTTTTTCATCAAAGTATGATTTAGTGCCGCTAATTTACTGGTATAACACAAACTGTATCATATTCGAAAACGGTGATACTTTTTAAACAAATGAGAGTTGCAACGAATAAACAATAGTCGACTCCCCTTCGGTCGATCGGAACGCCATCTGCACAATTTCTTGGAGAAAACAGCCGCTTGAAAGCATTTCAAACTGTAAAAATATTCTCCAGAAGCATCCTAGTAGGTATTTTTAAACAAATGAAAAAAAAACACTTCAGATGACGCCTAGAACCCAGAAAAGAAAGGAAATCAATTGTTTTCTTTTTTCGGAGGATAACCCACTTGTTCTTTTTTGTGATAAACCATAATATCAAAGTAGGCTTTGCTGTATGAGAAAAATCGTTCGGATCTGCGAATCTTCAGATAGCGCATTTGTAATTAAAAAAAAACTAATACATACCTAATTTATAGGTCACTTATTTTCATGTCTTTATGTGAAGTTCTTTGATTAAGCCAAAGCTTTGATCATTTGAAAGATAAAAGACGATTGGTTTTTTTTTTCAACAGTAATGGTAGAATCTTACTAAACTTTTAATATACATTTGATACAGAATCGCTGTTATACCAGTCAATACAAGTTGCGCTACCGTTTCAAATATTTTCGGTTACAATTTCAGTTCACACAAGCCAAAAAAAAATCAGTTAAAACCCAAATCTAAACAGAAATCGTCCAAAATCGATCCGTGAGCATATCGTATCGTCAGGAACAGTAAAAATGTTGCTAACAACAAATATTCCATTTTTTTTCTCTCCCTCGTACATCGCTCTCTTTCCCTCGCTCTCCATTCGTCGAAAACGAATCAATTTTGATCTAAAAAAACAATGAATCGTTCAAAATCGAATCGGTAAAATCTTCCACCTCGGCGAAAAAAAAACGATTAAAATGGGAACGAATTGGAACAATTTGAATGACCAAAAATTGAAATCATGAAATTTTGAACAATAATGAATCCCACACGAGGATGATGACAACCCTTGAACAATCTCAAAGCAGTGGCTCCAACGCGGAGGAGCCCGTGAAGCCGCGGGTGCTGCGTTTCACCTGGTCCATGAAGACAACCTCACCGCGGCTGCCGGACGAAATCATGGCCGAGATCCGGTCCGTGCTGGACAAGAACAACTGTGATTACGAGCAGCGGGAAAGGTAACGATTCCAGACTCATGATTGAAACTTTCGCATTCTAATCTTTTGTAATCTCAAATCTCAGGTTTGTCCTGCTCTGCGTGCACGGTGACCCCAACACCGACTCCCTGGTGCAGTGGGAAATCGAGGTCTGCAAACTACCCCGGCTATCGCTGAACGGCGTGCGGTTCAAGAGAATATCGGGTAAGTGGAGGGTTCTATTTTGATCAAAATACGATACACATAAAGAAATTACTCTACATCTCCGATTGATTTGCCATTTGAAGTTCTGCCAAGCTACCGGAAATGTAATTTTTGATCGTATTACATCAATGGGAAAACGAACACCAATGTCTCATTTAGAGTTATTATCTCCCAAATGTACTGATATGGGTAAATTTTGTCAAACAGAGTCACATCAAATCACAAAACATCGCGGTTTCATATGGAGTTCCTCAAGGGAGTCATTTGGGTCCATTTTTGTTCAATTTATTTATGAACACACCTTTGTGAACTAATTCTGCCTACCTAACTTAGGTCTTTTTTATAAGTTGATCACTCAGGTGGTAAATCCTTTTTACGGATTGCATTCCAAGGTACGGCTTACCATCGCTTCTTCAGAGTATGCTACTCTGGGTCCACCTCGGGTCTCTGGTCATAATTCCAATCCGGATCTACAACTAAGCCTATACCCGTTATGGGTGTCCAAGTCATCGGCTTACTCGGTTTCAAGTCAAAACTCCAACATATATACCCAACTTCTTATTACGATTTATGACTTAAAACCTCTCCTCTGACGACTTGAGGCCCGGCCTTTACTCGTAACTCGAGGCTCGCTCGGTTACCACAACTACCGTGTGCTTCACTTCTATTCACGTCTTCTAATAGAGACCAGTGACCTCTCCTCTAACGACTCGAGGTCTTGGCCCCGCTTGGTTTGGCTCGAGGCCCTCTCCTCTTTGCCCGTCCATGTGCCGATCGAGAGCAACTACTCGGATGATTCCCGGTGAAGCCGTAGTCTTATACCGACTCTTGTGACTCACTCGCCGACGACGTAAAGTCACTCTACCCGAGAGTATCCCGCGGCGTGAATACTCTCCTCCCTACGAATTCGACTGCGGAGAAAAAATTGTCTTATCCCCGCATCTTCCGTCGTAAGGAGCGCGTTCTACTCGGATAATTCGCTGCGGTGGAGGTATTCTACACAGCGTTCGCGACGCAGAAGTTACAGGTATAGTCTTATCTTTGCATACTTCACTGCCTGTTTCGGACCCACTCAACTCGAAAGTCCCCCGCCGAAAGTCATTCTAATACAACCTTAGTCCGGTCTTCCTACGACTCAGATAAATCCCGACGATTATGTCATCTTACCCGGCTCGAGTGGCACACCCGACGGCGACGTGAAACGATACTTCCCCTACGAGTTCGACTGTGGAGAAGGCTTGTCCTTCTCAACCTTACGGTGGAGATATCTTACACACGACGCGACGTACCTAGCAGCTCGGCATACGCAGAAGGTATAGTCTTATCTTTGCATGCTTCACTAATAGGTTTGGACGCACTCCACGGCGAAGGAGTTTCTCTACACCGGTCGCGGACTGCTACTGGTTCCAACTGCTCTGCAGGGCAGTCATGATCCGGGTGAACCCATGTAACAATCGGCTAGCTCAGACGATTTTTACTCAGGATCGGCTTTCCACTTACCAAAGGTGGACAAACGACCAAAGGTGGTTGTGATCAAACGGCGGACTTGGGCAGAACAAATGCAAACAGGAGGGATTTCGGTTTGGTGTGTCACGACACAGTAGGGTACATTTTTTACATTTATTGGGGGGGATTACATTTTTGTAGGAAAAGGATTGTTGCTGTTTAGGAGCGATTGCTCATACCTGGCATTCCGAGGTGGTAGCACGTGGTGCATCAAGCAGGATCCGACCACGAGGTAGGCTGGCACCGGAAGTGGCTTGGTAGTGGTTCGGCCACCCGGCTGTCCTCGCTTCTGCTTCGCTCGGTCTTGTCGTCCTCAGGCCAAGGGTTGTAGGCTAACCCAACGATCGGTCGCCCCGGACGGCTTTGGCGGCTGGTTTGCAGTTGATAGAAGGGCTGATGGATGCTGATGGTGCTAGTCGAAACCCGTTAGACGTGGGCGTACTCGACTTGATCCTCCGTGTCCTAGTCACCCGTCGACACACAAGTCCGGATATGCCGGGTCCCACGCTTGCCCGAAACGGTCAGAAAACCGGATATATGGAGCAAGATGGAGACCTGGACACTTCGGCGAACTCCTGGTAGTGCACGTGTAGTGGAGTCCGTAAAAATCACTCGGACCAGAACAATTGGCGTCCGTTCTGGTTCGCAGCCCAACACTTTATGCCGCTGACCGCTGGTTCCTTTTCCTTTCGTCGGTGTTGCTAGTTTGGCTTTGCAACCTCAATCGACCCATGCAGCAACAATTAGGAAAAGGGATATTCAAAGGGGGAAAGGAAACTACTTACTCTACACGGGAAAAACTCTACAACTAAAAACACACAAAAATTAAAAAAAAAACAAACCATTTGTTACGAAGTTTGGTAACACCCATTGCTAACCACGCGCCAAGTATTGACATCCTTACACATCTTCCGCACGATGTTGACGACAAGCCTGTTTATGCGTACCCCTTCGAATTTTGGACAACTCTACACTACGCGTTCTAGTGTCTCAACTATGTCACCGCAGGTTGGGCAAAATGGTGAAGCCACATGTCCAAACCGACGGTGGTACTGCATGAAGCATCCGTGTCCAGTCAAGAACTGCGTCATGCAGAAACCCACTTCTCCATGGTTCCGATCCACCAAAAATCCGACGTTAGGGATCAAACGACCCATCGCCGGCCGCGTTCCGAGCTGTCCAGTGGTGCTGCCAGTTGAACATCGAGGCCTCTATGGCATGTTTTCGCACATCAGGTATGTGCTTATGCTTGTAGCAGAAGATATCTTCCTCTAGCAAGACCGAGATGGGCATGACCTCCGCCCCAACACCGGCCCGCAGGTTCATCAGCCGCTGCACGCTACAGAGCATCTGCAGATTACACTGCCTGCTCAAGGCTGCTTTCCAGGCTCCTACTCCGTATCGCAGAATGAACGAGGTCACGCTCGCCAGGACCCTCCTTCTGTTGCAGTGGAGTTGTTCGACATGGCTCGTGAAGCTTAGATGATCGCCGATCATCACTCCCAGGTACTTAATCGCACACATAGACTCGATTGGGCACGATCCAATTGCAATCGTCCCTGTTTGTGCAGAGATCAGACTTTTGAAGAGCATC
>NC_073692.1:343146915-343171915 GCF_029784155.1 Uranotaenia lowii
CTGTTTTTTTCCAACAGAAATTATAAAATAGCACATCAAAATGCATTGAAATTTTATCAGCTTTCCAAATAAAATAGTTGAAAAAAAAAATAAATAAAGACCTTCAACATGAAAAGTTGTAAATAAACTTTAAATGGCGTCTAAAAGTACCGTCTGCACCACCGAATATTTTGCAAAAAATACCATTGAATAGCTCAATTTATGATGCAACTTTCATTTGAAGACACCAAAGTGGGCCATCAACTGCTAGAAGAGTTATGAAAGAAATAATGACGATAAATCTCTTTTTTTGCGACGAAAACAAACAATGGTCGAACAACTGCACTCACATATGGAGGTAGCGCGCACTTCTAACAACATGGAAACAAAAGAACTTACCAAAGCAGGTAAAAAACACTTCTTTTTCGTGCTTTGTAGAGTGTTTGCAGCATAACTGACTTTCAAAGTTTGCAAAACTTGTTGTGACCTGGTGCAAAACTGGGTATAAACGAATACGTTATTAGATTTTTGGATATAACATGAAGTCAGTTTAGCTGCAACACTCTACCGCCCCTACTTTCATAACAGTCCCATATGCAAAAACAAGCAAGCGAGAAAATCAGCTTTTCCTGTTTTGGAATACATTCTTAAATTGTGATCACCACTTTCGGCATAAACGAAAATCGTTTCTAGATTGTCCTGAAATAAGACCTGAAATTTTCGGAATTGGGTTATTGGTAAGGTTGAGAGCACCATTTTTATTCATTATGGGACTGTTTATCGACCATATTTGAAACCTTTTTCAAATCTACTCGCACAACAGTCCCATACAGAATATTTTTTTCTCGCCAAGTTACTTTATGGGACTTAAATTTAATCATTTTTGAACAAAATATTGTGAATTTCACATTGTAAGTTGAATCTTTTTACGATTTTTGATTGCATCCGATAGTTTTTCGCTCAGGAAGTCATTCCTAAAGAAGTCAGACCTGCATTCGAAAACTCGTTTGCATCATTCGACATCAAGTGAGTTAAATTTTTTTAAATGATTCAAAGCAATAAACTAAAGACTATTTCGCCGAAAGAAGCATTGAAAAGTAACCAAATCCGTGGTATTTCACATATGGAACTGTTATTCGGGTATATTTCATATAGGACAGCCACAAATTGATATTTTTTTTCGAAATTTGTAGAACAAAACTTCTTTTTTTAAGTGTTTTATTTTGAATCCTTATGATGACCTAAAAAGACGAAAATTCATATGGGACTGTTATGCGAGTAGGGGCAGTCTACAAAGCACAAAAAAATTGTGTTTTTACCTGCTTTGATAAGTTCTTTTGTTTCCATGTTGTTAGAAGTGCGCGCTATCTCCATATGTGAGTGCAGTTGTTCGACCATTGTTTGTTTCCGATGCAAAAAAAGAGATTTATCGTCATTATTTCTTTCATAACTCTTCAAGGAGTTGATGGCCCACTTTGGTGTCTTCAGATGAAAGTTGCATCGTAAATTGAGCTATTCAGTGGTATTTTTTGCAAAATATTCGGTGGTGCAGACTTTTAGACGCCTTTTAAAGTTTATTTACAACTTTTCATATTGAAGTTCTTTATTTATTTTTTTTTTTCAATTATTTTATTTGGAAAGCTGATAAAATTTCAATGCATTTTGATGTGCTATTTTATAATTTCTGTTGGAAAATAACAGAGTTATGTAGCTTTGAAAAACGGTTATTTTTTATTGACAAAAACATCTAACCGAAGCTAACTCAAAAAATAAAAATGTTAGAAATCTGAAAAAATACATGTGTTTTTAAGTCGCATAAATGAACCAAATTTTCAATTTTGGGGAAAATCTGAAGACCCCGGCGCAAATTGTCAGATAATAAAAAAAATCCCCACGTATATCAGTTGTGATTCTAGGAGGTTGAAAATCAACCTAGCCAACTTTAATCTACAGCATTTTTTTATCTATCACCTGAGTATCCCCAAGCAATCAAGAGTCCCATGACACGGGTACGGAAAAGCTTACTCAGTCCCATCATTGATCTGAAGTACGTTCTATGCAGCTCAAAATTTAAAATCTTTATAATAGGTACTTTAAAGTGCGACTATTACGGCTCCCCTTTCTACTAACATAGATTAAAAAGTGATCAACTCGGCAACATTAAGTTTATAAGTAAAATGCCTTAATAAACAAACCTATGATTAAAAAAAAATACTTTAAAGTTCCAAAACAAATCTTATTATTTATTTACATAGTATTCCGTCTCACGACATAACTTGACGAACATAATTCCTAAAATTCACTCGGTTCATAGCAACCGTTCTCCAATTTCTCGGGCACCCCACGTTCGCCAGATCACGCTCCACTTGGTCTAACCACCTCGCTCGTTGCGCCCCCGCTCGTCTTGTTCCTACCGGATTCGTAGCGAACACCTGTTTTGCAGGACAGTCGTCCGGCATTCTCGCAACAAATCTAAATTACCAGCGTAAAATGAACGTTTTGCTGGAAAGTTAACAATCGATCTGTCAGATTTGTTTATTTTTTATTTTTGAAGGTAAAATTCAATTGAGTGGAAAATGAATGCTTCAAGTTCTTCGAAATGTTCGGTGAGTAGATGATTCTGATACTTCAGCTATTGATTAACAATAAGGCTAACGATTTGTTTTTATTTTACAGTGATAATTTTATTCGTAATCATGACTAGAAGATGATTGAACACAGCTGCTGATGGGCCACGGCAACAACCAGGGCTAAAATTTTTAGCCGCCCGATCGCTCAAATTTTTGGGTAAACTATGATTTGTTATGAATAAATAAATTATGTTGAACAGGATCATGCAAAAATTATTAATTTTGAGAAATAATATTCATATAGCAGAATAAAATATCTAAAAAAATCGAACATTTGTAGATTTCCTCAAATGCTTTTTTCAATTTCAGATTTCTCAACAATTGAGTTTGATGATCTTTCCTGCAATCAATATTGCTGCAATTTGCTCAGAATGGTCACTCAAGTAATCAAATTGAAAATAAAAACTTGCCCGGCTTAAGGATCGAACCTCGACCTTCGTGGTGACAATCGAACACGCTACGGCAAGGCCACGTCTAGGTGTTGCTTTAACTGAAATTAAAACTCGAAGTGATGATATGAGGCCTTTGGAGCCAAAGGGGTATAAGTGCATGAAAGTTTATTTCAAGAAAACACGCTTTAAAGTTGTTGTGTCTGACCATTTTCCATATATTTTTCGAAAAATTATATTTCGCTCTCGAACATTAAAGTATGTAAATAAAATTCGAAAAATCTGAAAAAATCACCAAATATAGCTTGAAATATGAAGATATGTTTGGCATCATTAACTCAAAATCGAGTATTTTGTCACTTAGGGGAGGAGCGGGCTATATGCGCCTATTAAGCAGAACACTGATTTAATCAAATATCACATCGAATATGTGTACAAAAACTATATACACGTGTGCAGGCATCTGTTTTCTATACATTGGAGTAATTTTTATGTTAAAATTTTCTTCTGTTTCCAAGAAAACGATTTTATTATAAATGTTGTCTAAAATGGCGAACCTCAAACCGTGCGGGCTAAATGCGCCTATTTATGTTTTGAACAAAATTTCTATTTTTTGGGCAATATTTCCGTATAATTTCATTGAAACTGCTAGAAAGTAATAATTTCCGTACGACAAAGCAGAAGTTTTATAAAAATCTATGTATATTATAATTTTATGGAATGAAACAAAAGTTAGGGTTGCCATACTATGGAGGCAGTTCATTCATGAGAAAAACTTTATCAAATCTGTTTTTAGATCTTCAATTCTCTCTTAAGATGTTATTCAGAGCTTAGATTTGAAGGTTCAATGATAAAAATCATTTATTAATTCTATTTAACCTGTTATTTTAGGATGGAGGCATTTTACAAACATGATGGGGGCACACAAAAACACTCCATTATTCCACTATGTAATCATTATTAAACCTCCAAAAAAGCTGAAATATGTTTAATTTCTTAAGTTCATTTGAGTAAGAAACAAAAACCTTCCTAGTTTTTGTTTTAAGCTTCTTTACGTATTTATTTTTAAAAGTCGAAATATTACATCAAAATGTATGAAAAACTTGTATGATTTTTTAAATTTTTTTGAGTTTGTAAACTCATAAAATTCTTTCATGCCTAATGTTCTAAGCGTATCACCCTCAAAATGCATTGGTCAGATAAGCTGTCTAGTCAGCCATTTCATCAAACAGTCATAGGGTCATTTAACCCGATAGGCCCATTTAGGAAACCTTTCCCCTATACCCCTTGGCTCTGAGAGCCTCATATGATTTTGTAGTTACCAGCAGGCGCACCCCCCAAACCAGCCAGTCAGACAGGGAAAAAGCACCTCAATGCACTTTTTGTGACTTAGTAAACCCCTTACAACGCACATATAAATTACATTATCAATTTTGAAGTTCATCAATGAGTACATATAATTCTCCCAAGGGAATTGGGCAGTTATTTCTCTTTGTCAGCCAATTTGTAACTTTCAAAGCCTTTATTTCAGTAAATATGTGACTTTTAGTTGCTTGGGTCATTTCAAAGTTGTGTATTGATTTAAGTTGTGAAAACAGCATGCACATTTATTTGCATTCTGTTAGGGCCCAATTTGGTAAAGTGGAATAGAGTGTGTCATTTTGCCACTTTTCTCGAAATTCAAAATCCCTGTAGTCTATGAAGCTTGCTGTTTTTGTCGAAACGAACGACGTAAATTTTGCAGAATTTTTAAAATGAGATTTAGGCATTCAGATTTTGATTTGGAATTTTGTATGAAAAAATACTAAAATTTGTTGGGGGAATAACAATTTTTTTGGTTTTTCTTGAATATTTTGTTCTCACGAAATGCAAATGAAATTCCAATATAAGAGCTTACGGAGAATTCTGGAACTACAACTTTACCAAGACGGAAAAGCGATAGGAGTAGCGAGAAAAGAGGTATAAAAAGTCTTAAAATGTTCTGATGAAATGACCGTCATAAGATTCTCTATTATTTGTTTTAAAAAAATTGGTTTAATAGAAATTAAGAGTTACCAAATGCAATGATTTTGTATAAAATTAACTTTAATCAGGTTTAACTGTCTTTTTTCTTAAAATTTTTATTTAGAACAAATGTGAACTTACAATTATTTTAAAAATCACATTTTAAATAACGTTAAGGCATTTCCAATGGTGCAGCTTTTTGGGCTGCATCAAATCCATGCCTTTTTTTAAGAAACACTTGTCTGAAGCTTGTCTGATCATTGGAGTTTTGCTTAGTCTGACAGAATTATCGCCTACAGCAAAATCGTATTTCCGCTTTTCGGGAGAGCATAACATGTTTCACAAGAATGGTTCCAAAAAAACGAAATACGCTGATCTTTTCATGATTGTGTCTTGGACATTTTTTGTTATTTCAATTGTTGAAGCATACATAAAATATGCCATAAGATAGCAAGGTTTCGAGCGACTGGTTAAGGATATTTTATCAGAACATTTAAGATTCTAAAATCAATAACTTTTTTGTTAAAATAATATTTCTAAAAACTGGATGTAGAATCTGTCAGTGCTGCTTGTTTGGGGCGTGATAACTATTTTCTAGCTACTCCTACCGCTTTGCCGTCTTTAAAATATTATTTCCATTGCGTTAGTTATATTCAAGAAAAACGAATAAAAGTGACATTTTCCAAACAAATTTTTGCGTTTTTTTCCATACAAAATTTTAAGTCCCGGGTACCTAAACCTCCTTTTGAAAATCCACATAAATTCTGTCGTTCGTTTTGACCAAAAAGAAAACATTTTAGACTAAAGGGGTTTTGAAATTCGAGAAAGATTGCAAAACGACACACCGTAATGGGCATGAACTGCCTCAACACGCCAAAGCAACAGCATTAGAAAATCGGCCCTTAGTTGTAAATTCATAAGATCCTCAAGGACTCATAAGATAGTTGTAAGCAACATACATTTGAAGGTAAACTCGCGTCATAATAAAGATCCTGTTATCTGAATTTCGCAAAAATCACAACCTTCGAGCTTAATAAAATCTTAATTTTTAATCGTAGATCGATTAACCTGTAAGCTTTTATAAGTTAACATTAGTGAGTTATGGCAACGAAATATTCAGTAAGCAATAAAAAAAACAACAGAAAGAAACATTGATCATCTATGTATAGATTGCAAAGCAAATTACACAAACCGAAACCATTCACTTGGTGTAGGTAATGGTGATGGTGATTCAAAACTAAATAAACTTACCATTTTTTTGTATTTTTGTTTGGAAACATTGGTCATATTGGTGAGCATCGCGTGATGGTTTTTTTTTTGATGAAGTTAATTTTGGGTTCAGAAGATCGGTTTTCGGTTTGTTTGGTTGTTTGTTTGAATTTTCGTTAAAGCAAACGACACCGAATTCATTATTTGGGAAAATTAAATTTTCCACATATTCGGTTCGGTTATTCGTAGAATCAGAAGCAGTATCCAAATAAAAATAGAGAAAAGAATAAATGAAAACAATAGTAGCTATATTCTTTTTTTTTTGTTGTTGTTTCATCTAAGGCGAGCAAATGTGATTAGGACAGCCTAGCGCAAAAAGATTTCAAAAAAATTGCCCAAAACTGGAACATTCCACTACTGTTTAACTGATCTCCTGTAAAGTTAGGTACTAGGAATCTGAGGTAACCGGAAGTCGCCGGTAGCCGATCGATACTCACCATCAATAAGATCATCGTAGGCACGGATGATTCCTTTGTCGAAAGCTCTCGCGTCGGCCGCAGTCTGGAAGGTAAGCCCATTCCGCTGTTTGCCGGCACGCCAGTGATGAAACGTAGGCATAACTTTGAAGTACTGCAAATCTCTATTGATAACACAACTAAGGATTACCTGTAATTTGGGGGGGGAAATATTAGTATCCAAAACACGGAAGCCATAAGTCAAGTCCGAACTTACTGTTTGGTCTGAAATTCTTTGTCCATAGATTATGTATTCGTGACCGCCACCATCCGGTGGCAGTCTTGCACGTTTGCGTATGGAGACATTTGCCAAACCACCGCCTTGCAGTGGTAACCAACCTTCAGTGCTTTCATCTCTGGCCATTACTTGGGCACGAACTCTAACTAAGAAATCACTGAAAAGATATTAATTGCATGAGTAAACGTTCAGCGTTTATTGAAATTTAATTGATTCTTGCAAATAGCCGGCTGTAAAGCACAAGTCGTTAGACTAGACCTGTAAAGCAACCCCTTTATCAAAAACCCTATTCCTATTTAAACTATTATTTCACTTGAATTTATAATAATGTAACACTATCCCTATCATAATTTGTGCAATGTTTTTTTTACCACTTAATTCACAGTCTGAAAATGAATTAACCAGCACGAAATGTCTTCAGAAGACAGGTAATAACAACAGTGGTCATTTCAACCAACCAACAGCTTTTTGTAGAATAAGGAACAAATTTAGGATATATGAAGAACTCCATGTTCCCTCTTAAGATCAATTTCAGCGAAGGATAGGTAGGTAGCAAGCATCTTACAAATGCTCAACACAACCCATAGAAAGATGTCTAAATATACAATACAGTACATTTTTTTGCATAACTCGAGAACTTTTCAACCAAATGGAACCAAGTTTTGCATGGGAGGGTATTTTGGAACATTTTTATTATGTATAATTTTTCTAAGCTTGAATCGTCATCCATATCAACTGTAACACGTCATTGTTATTCGCGATAATTGTTTATTCATACGACATACTAGCTGATTAACCCGGCCTTGTTCGAGCTCTCAAAATGGTTTGAATCCATATCAAAAGTTTCTCATTTTAAGGATTTTTGCATGCAGTTCTTTTTTAACAGCAGTATTTTAAATTCATGGATTTTTTTTTCCATAAACACTTAACCAAAAACGAAAGATAACTGCGTTTAGATGTTGTCATTTAAAAATTCCAGAGGAGTTTTGATGATCATCTACGTGAACATTCAATGTAATATATATTTAAAGATTGAATCTTAACGTCTTAATCTGTTTAATACTTTGTAGTGGAAAAACAATTTTTAGATTTTGAATATACCGAAAAGGAAACCTTTTTTCCAGAGGAGTGTAACAGATTTTTATCTAAATCTGTGAAAAACTAGGTACAAGTTTCCTGTTTGTTAGGTTGTGTGCAATTAAACTTACCCTTTTTTTATGCCTTATAAATAGTCGGGATTCGACCAGACTGAACTGAACGCCATCAGCATTTTTTCGAGGCAATTGAACTTTATGTGCAAATATTTTGATCAAGAGGCTAAATCATTGGTGTTTATTAACCAGAACCGGTAGTTTTTAATGCAAGGAATTGTTTTTAGCCTAACAAACTCACTTTATCGATCTAGAATAGGGATTGTACGAGATTTTATTTCGGTTGTTTTTAAATTTTCTAATGGCGCACACAGGGGTAAAAGCACCTAATAAGCGATCAAAATTAGTTGCGGACAAACGGTAAACGATAGACATTTGATGTCTTCGCAACATTTTTATATTTTTTGATGATCTATCAAATTCTTGAAAGAAAAATGTGATTTTTTCACCTGAAAAGGAGATAAAAAAATATTTCTTGAAATAATTAGTTTAGAGACTTGACGTCTTCACAAAAGTTGTAGATCTTATTATTATTATTTAAGCAACTTTGTTGAAGACACTATCAGGATCGCATGAAAATCATAAAAGTTATATAATAACGAGCATTTTAACAAGTAATTTTGAGTTTTTATTTAATATCTTTTTTAGTATACGATTTACAAACTTGGAATATTTTAGAAAGTTGTTCAAATTGTAGAAACACACAATTTTGTCGAACATTTCAAATACATATTTCAACTAAGAAAGGAGGAATACTACAAAATATTCAAAATAATGGCTATTTTCAATAAGTTATAACCTTAAGAGTTCGGACGAGTTCGTATAATTTTTTGAGTGGGTTTTGTTGGCCAAGTTATTGACTTTCCATTGATATATAAATTTAACATTGGTTTTGGATAGATTTTCTGTAAACTGGCAATTAATAATGAGCTTTTTCCTCTAGAAACACTTAAAATTCGAAGAAAAAACCCTCAATTTTTATTGTTTTTAAAGTAAAAAGCTCATTTTTGATTGCTAGTTTGTAAAAAATCTATCTAAAACTAATGTTAAATTTATATATCAATGGAAAGCCAATAACTTGACCAACAAAACCCACTCAAAAAATTATACGAACTCGTCCGAACTCTCAAGGTTATAACTTACTGAAAAAAAGGGTTTATTTTGGATATTTTGTAGTATACCTCCTTTCTTAGTTGAAATATGTATTTGAAATGTTCCACAAAATTGTGTGTTTCAACAATTTGAACAACTTTTTCAAATAAACCATGTTTGTAAATCGTATACTAAAAAAGATATCAAATAAAAACTCAAAATTACTTGTTAAAATGCTCGTTGTTTTTAAAATGCTCGTAACTTTTATGATTTTCATGCGATCTTGATGGTGTCTTCAACAAAGTTGCTTAAAATAACAAGATCTACAACTTTTGTGAAAACATCAAGTCTCTAAACTAATTATTTCAAGAAATAATTTTTTTATCTCCTTTTCAGGTGGAAAAATCACATTTTTCTTTCAAGAATTTGATAGATCATCAAAAAATTTTAAACATTTTACGATGACATCAAATGTCTACTGTTTACCGTTTGTCCGCAAATAATTTTGATCGCTTATTAGGTGCATTTACCCCTGTGTGTGTGGCGTTCGGTTCGGTCTGGTCAAAGCCTGGCCAAATGAAAGTGATGACTTTTGTCCCGACTATTTCTTGGCTCTAAATTTTTCCAAAGAGATATGATGACAATAAGAAAAGGGGATCAAGTCTCTCCATTCTCCCCTATCGATGCTATAAGGATTTTTTTCAGATTTCTATTAAATATACAGTTTTTTGTAGGTTCAAAGATAAGGTTTTTGAAAAATGTTGAAGAATTTACATCCACTATGAGAAGACTTGATTCTATGGTCCTAGGCCTTAAAGGCTTAAATTTTAAGTTATTTTAGATTTTTAATTTGAATATTCAGAATTGGAAACTTGCATTACTACATTATTCCGATGTTCAATTATAAAAATGCATATTATAAATCTGGATTCTGCATTATTTTTTGTTTGTTTAGATTAAAGTCGTTTTACCATTTTTATGGCACTCGCGACTTTATATCAACGTTGCAGTTGGCGGACAGTTATTGAGAAAAATTATCCGCTACAACTGTCACAGAGTTCGATGTTAGCTCTTGGGCTCGAACTCGCGGACATCAGCTCAGGAGGCAACTGACTTGCCTATGTCACAACCCTAAATTCTGCATCTGGAATTTTAATCTAACAGGAGTTTCTTAACTTGAATATTTTGTGAAGATGAATCTAGAATGCCATCTTTGGATCAAAATACGAATACCCTTTAAAACGAATACCGTAAAATGAGGTGAATAATCTACATAAAGAAGAAAATCGTTAAGACTCGATTATCAAGCTATCTACAAAACATTTTTTTTATTTTTTTGACCTATAAGCTTTTTGATTTATAAACAGCATAATAGCAAATATGTCGTTTGGATACACTACAAATAGTAATGTGTCATTTTTAGAAGTGAAAGATACATGATTTTGCCGAAAAAAGTAAAGGAAGAAAATACCGAAAAAAAATAACTCAGAAGGGTCCAAAAAATACACCATCTATCTAAAAGTACAGTCAATACAAGGAGAGCCCGAGATTTCAGACTACCAAATACAAAAAAGAGATGACCAAACGATCTGTGTTCTACAATGGACTGAAACTGTATGACAGCCTACCACGAAGCATCAAAGACAGTTCAAACTTGAATATTTTTAAGAAGCTGACAATAAATTACATAAAACCTACAATTTGAAACAAGGACTAATCCTAAAAAGGATCATACAATAGTGATGAAGATCTGACGGAACATCAGATAGAAATTTGTACGGTGATGGACATACGCGGGAGTAAGACGAACAAGTCGTACAGAAATTGACAACATAAGTAAACAATACATATTATCCCAAGGATAAACTGTCCCTCCTTCTTCAAAAGATACGTATGGGGTGGAGGAAGGACCCAAATGGGCCTGTGGGACCATCACGAAAAAAAAAAAAAGTATATTGTAGGCTGTAAGAGTTGAAATTGTTCCGGAAACATTCACGATTCACCCCATTTAAGGTAAATGATTTTCGGTTTTGTTAATCAAATACAACTTGCTAGTTTGTATAAAAAATTGATTTCAAGACTGATTCATTTCTAATAATGAATCTGATTTAAAATTCTGAATTCTGAATCTTGTATGAAATATAATAAACAAACAGGAAATCGGTTAAAATGGCTGTAATTTAAACTAATGAAATGATAAGTGAAATAAGTGTTTACTCCTTACTACAACAAAGAGAAAAGTCATGTGAAAGTTAACTCTTGATGATCTTAATAAATATTTTTAATTAATGGTAAAAAAACAATAAATGAATCTGAATCTGATTTCTTCTAGATATTTCAATTTTGTTATAGAATAAAGAATGTGAATTCGATAAGAAATATAAACAAATATCTTTATACTGATTTTCAAAAAAAAATTATATATTCAGAAATGTGTATCTAATACTGATACGGAACCCAAATAGTGTTTGGATTGTAAATTAAACTGTTCTTTTTGTTTTTAAGTTTATTAACTTCAAGATCGTAACTCATGCTTAACCAAAATCAAGGTTAGGCATTTTTAACTGGATGCAGAATTCATAATTTAGAGATTAAAAATTTGGAAAATTGATATTTTTTTTCTAAAATGTAATAAAATGTCAAATCGGTCAATATAAATTCGTGAATTCGAAAAAAATTCAACACGTGTAAAATTGATAATCTATAAATGCATATCAGGGCATATTTGAGAAGAAACTACGGTGAATCCTTGCACCCATGGTGTAATTCATACACGCAAATAAAAAAACAGACTGCTTGGGATTGACATTTTGACGAGAACATAAATAATCAATATTTTTAATACGAAATTCAGCCCTGATTCGGGTTTTCAGAATCCAAAATGTACACCTTGAAATTCACTGTAGAGAAGTGACAAAGTATTTGAAATTCAAGTGCAACTTGAATAAAATAGTGTGATATTTGAGTACGATGATAAGAAAAAAAATAAAATGTACTCTTAAAATCCGCCTTAAAAAATCCAGCGCACGATTTGCAATATTTAGGTAATTGTGGATAGTTTTCCACTTTCACCTCTTGTTCGTTAGCTTCTTAAAAAACCAAATCGCCAACCCGACCTAATCAGTCCCACGACAAAAACAACAAATTTTCCTAACTTTTCTCAGGTCCTATACAAGCGCGAGAATTTTAGCGAGCAAAAGGCTGCTAGAGGTTCTCACTCGGTCGCCGTCATCGCCTCACAAATCGTTCGCCACGTTACCCAAATTCCTCTACTCAAATGTAAGGACGGACTTATTTTTGCTTACGGGAAGGAACCTGTCTCATTCGCTCTCACGAAATGGCACTGGCATATTGGCCTATCCCGAAAGGACGACCAACTAACTACACATAGTGGATAGGTTGAATGGTAAATTAATTTTTGCCATACCATACACAAACACATATATAAAACACCTAAAGGTTTTTATAAGCCAAGCGGTGTGGTGACTGACTTCTTTTTATGAGGAGCACACTCTATTTCATTCATGTTTCTTCTCTATGATGGCGCTGCTGCCTCGTCGATACGAATATCCTGAATGGAATCAAAGAGAATAAAGGACGACGATATGGATACATGTTAATCGACTGAGACCTTCGTGCACTAGGTCTAAACAGCCAGCCAGCCACCATTCGCTGTCCTTCAAAGTTTCGCATTTCCCTGCCGAAGGAAGGGAAACACAACACTTTGGTGCGAACGATAAAAGTCGATGGTGAAAATATTATCCAGCAGATAATGATCTTTTTTTTTTCGAAACGGAAATTTTGTTCCGATATTTCTATAATTGGTTCTTGGAAGCATTATTCAAATTTTGTGATCAATGGACAAAGGAGGAAAAATAAAATGTATGAATAACAACTAAATTTCGTCTTAAAGCAGTCATTCAAATATCACGAGAGTTGGCCATGAGAAAAAAAAGTGATCGGTTGTGTTTATGACAGCTCCGTGAAAATTATCTCGATAGATTTTTTTTCGACTATGGAAGCGTTATTTGAAAAATTGAAAAATACGAAATTGGGCCATGTGAAGAAGAAAGAAAGATTTGAAGACAAGTTCTCAAGAAGTGTTCTGTTTTTATTCAAATTTGGTTATGGCGTTACTGAAACTCGCTTCCGGTAAATTAAGCGCTACCAGATCGGCCAACAAAAGAGTCCTGTTATCCTGTTATGCTACCTCGGTGGGCCCGTTCCGATCTATTTTGTATTAGGATGATCTTATACATTAGGACAGCTCATTTTTTCTTGTTATTTCATTCTACAACATTTCTCCCTTTATAATGTTGATGATCAATGGGATTTAGGGGATTTAGGAGTATCGTTAAGACCTCGCTTACCGAATATTTTATTTTATTTATTTACATGGTGTTCCGTCTCACCTCACGACATGACCTAATGAACGATATTCCTCCCGAACCGAATATATGGTCCCCTTTTAATCAGACCAGACTAACTGTATTGGAGGTTACCCGTACAATTTGTAAGAATTCAAGAAAATGGACACTAACGAAAAGCTTAAATGTGCTATAAACGTAGTGATCGTGTTAGTTCTACCTACAGGGTCCGGCAATTGAACTGCTACAAAACTTTAGGAGTGATTATTACGAAGTATACAAAACCGAGTTAGATGACACCTTGTCACCTTGTTAACATTATGTCTAAGATGTCAGAGGATATTTTTGTTAATTTTGTAATCAAGTGTTTTTTCGTAAAAATAGTTCTTGAACCTTAACGTAGTGCTTTGATAGCCTAGTTCCGGGCTGTAGAAAGACATATTTCGTGAGTTGTCCAATGAGTGTATGTATTTTTTTTATTTTGGCTCGCACTTGGAAGATACCTGGAGATCAGAAGTACCCAAGTATAGTATCGTGAGGATCGTCAAGCTACAGTGGCGATACCTACCATGGTGAAGATCATCATCAAAATGCACCCTGAGAGAATTTCTTGGCGTAGTAACACTAAATTGGCAATAGATTTTAATACACTCCGGATCAAAATCGCCGTCGGATCTTGGAAGATGATCTTAAGGCCAGCCTTACAAGATCCTAAGATTTTAAGACCTCTCGTTTGAACAGAAGCAAGAGCGGGTAGAAAGGGTGAAGGCGCAGCTTACGCGGTCCGCGCATGAAAAATTTGGAGAATATCGCGTTTTCCGCCGATGAATTCGTCGCCGTTCAGCGGTTCGTAAAAAACAGAACTACAGATTTTGGTTGCCAGAAAGATCACGGACCTATGCAAACGTATTAAAGGCCACAAGACGACGGAAATCTGTCTTATTAAAGGTCTGGGTCGGAATCGCCCGTACTTTCCTGGTGAAGATCAACCGAACACCCTGAAGAAGTGTAGATCAATCAATTTACCTATCGAAAATAGTTCTACGGCATGTCCTCGAACTGTGGACACGTCCCAATTTTGGTTTTGGTTAGTGGTTTTTCAGCAGAACTTCACATTGGCTTACCAAGGAAAGAGGTCTCAATTATTGTGTGCGAATTTTTTTTTCGAGGAAGAATTTCGAGTACGGAGTGGTCGAGAAGTTCGCCGGACCTGAACCCTATGAACTTGGCTGTCTTACGTATACAGAAGCCCGAAGTCTACTCCACAAAACATGGGTTGGAAGTTCTGAAGCGCGATCTAGTTGAGTCCTGAGATAAAATACCATAAAAACCACCTACGGTCTTTTTAGAATATGTGCCTTGAGCTTCTGCAGCGAGTGGTTAAGCTCAAGGACAAAAAATCGAAAGGAGTCAATGGATTTTGAAAATATGATCTGTTTTGATGTAAATCGTATTAAATTTGAAAGAAAAAGTTTTTGTTTTGATCAAATTATTTGTTAGTTCCAATGTAGCACTTCAATTGCCGGACCCTGTAGAGTTTATGAAATACCTTCATACATAAAGTTCGACGTTATAAGTTGAATATCCCGAGCAGACTTTGATGCCTTAGCAAGCAGTAACCAAAATGAGCTAGAAATACCAAAATGATAGCATAATTTTGTGTAGTAGTTTTCACGATGGCAAAATTAGGTTCCATTGAAGCATCAATTTGTCCGAAAGGTTATATCAAACCAATACTAGAATAAGGCATTGAGAGCAAAATGAATGCATTTTTTTGGTTTTGTTTTTGTTTCCAAGATAACAAAACAAGGCATCACCAAGGTTTCATTATTTTCATCGAGTAGAAAAGCGAGATGGAAACGATACCATGATTTGGTATTCCATTTTCTGCAATAAAAAAAAATATGAAAGAGTCGAAAATTTGATCGACCTGGAAACGAACATACAATTGATAATTGGTGTTTGATTTTTCAGTGATATCACAACAAGGCATCATCAAGATATTATTAATTTTTTTCATTTCGGCGAAAAAACAACAATAAGAATCAATTCAACTCCTTTTTTTTCTTAGTTTTCATACAATAGTAAACTAAGACCAAATCTAGGTTAAGAGTTGACAAAACGTGTTATTCTCAAAAGTTCAAATAAAAAAATCTTAAAATACACTTTCCGTAGGGTTTGATTGGTATGCTTGAGAAAAGTAACCCTTCATGCAATGTGTATGTTTTACACGCCTAACGGTTCTTTCTTATCAAAAATGGTATTTATGTACCTTTGTATACTCCTTTGGCTCCAACTGTCTCAAATTTATTTTATTAATTATCCATACATACTTATTTTAACTTTTTTTAAACATCATTAGTGTTAAGTTTTTTCTGATTAAGTGTTAAGTGTGATTTTTTACATAAAATTTTCTAAAAATTGATATGTCCTCAACTATTTGAAGTTTCTAAATTTTTACTTATATTTACTATTAAGCATATCCTTAAATATCTTTTTTTTAATTTTAGAACTAAAATTTTTCTTTAATAGTATATAGTAAAAGACATAAGTGCTGTTAAAATTTTACCTCAAATAAAAACCTAAGGACAAAGACAATAATCTCTACAATCAAAACCTTTCTTTGAAATATTTTATAGTGCATTACTGACGAATTTTTCAATTTATGAGGAATACGTGTTCTGTATAAAAATATTGGTTTTCCTGCTTTTGAGATATCAATAAATGATACAATTTAAAAACCGGCTCGTTTCTATGAATTTTAGATAAAATAACGTGTTTTTTATCCTTTCTCAGAGATTAAAATGTAAACAAAGAGTTTTAGTACAAAAAATATAAAAACTGATAAAAACTAGTTGCAACTTCTTTCCATTTAGAATATTTGTAGTCTGGAAGACATATTCTATATGTGAATTACAAATTTTAAAGTTGTTTTGATAACCTTGTTCAGCAGTTTTCTGTGAATTCTTAAGATGTGTCATACGACGTAATGAAAGCTCACGCGAGATATATGTTCTGAAAGTCTTCAACATATCTAATGTATATACATTAAATATGTTGAAGACTTTCAGAACAATCTCAAACCATTTTCAGGTTTTTAACTTGATGAGAGTGCACCCCAATAACAACACATCAATTGATAATAATAGAAAACGTTAAAAAGGCAAGAAGCACTGAAAGCAAATTCTCTTCCATTATTCTTTAAGTTAGGTGTTATTGAATGTAAACTTATTGCTGTCAGAAATTAAATCAGGCATTCTGCACCTTATATAAAATTGCATTGAGTGTAGTTTTATATGGCATTTACAATCCAACATTTTTACCAATGCTACGTACACTGAATGCTGAACACCAAACGAATCTTTGAATTTGTGTTCATCACTGAAATTTATTTTAAATTATAATACTGTTTTTAATTTAGTTTTGATTTAGTAATTTTTATATACCAAAATAAATCCTATAATAAACTATTTTCATACTCATGATTGGGCGACTGGAAATACCTACATTTAGCTTTGAACTCATTTTTCATTAGTATATAAATAAAAGTACCGATACGACATAAGCAGAGTTAAAAATCGGCGTCGTATAATTTGAAATCCCGATAGGTATTCATAAACGCAAGGGGCTCCAACCCGAACTCTGCTGATGTTATTTATGAAAAAAAAAATGGCGAAAATCTCCTTTTAGGGACTTTGCTGCTTTTAAAAAAACCGGCAGATTTCTATGGAATGTTTTAAAATTAGCATGTAAAATTCATCACAAATCGCTTCAAACCTTACATAACCTATTTGAGTGTTTGAAATGCATCTAAGACTTAATTTTTAACGAGACAAAATGTGTTGATGTTTTTACCAGAATGCGGATTTTTTCTCTCCAGGCAAAGCATGCATGCACATTGTGTCTGAAACTCAAAGATCATTTGCATTTTTTTGTTTTATAAGAGTGAAAGGGAATGAAAGATCAATTATCAACTGAATTATACAGCTACAACTTGACTGGTTTCATCTGACGATTTGGCATATTGATAAGGTGTCGGGGAGATAATCAGAAGACTCGAGTTCGATTCCTAGTCGAGACTCTCATTTGTTAATCATAAAAAATCGTAATTTTTGTAATAAATTTCACTGCCAAATATATATGTACCTGCTCCTTTTTTTTTAATATACGTGTGGGTGACAGAAAACATGTTTATTTAAGATTGGTAAAAATTAGGAAAAAAAATTCTAAGGCAGGAGTAAGCAACCGTTTTGAAGCAACGGGCCAGTTTGAATTTGAAATCTTTCCGGCGGACCGCAATCTGCTTTACGTATTTTTTATAACGACACGTTTTTACAAAAACGTAACTAAAAAAGGAATATAAAACGAACTCATGTGTTCAAAGAAACAGAAAATAAATCTCATTTAACATCTCTAATTCTGATCATGGTTGAATTGTTAAATTTTTTTTAATCTATTTGTACTTTATCGCGAATATGCTTCTTTGAAACAGAAACATAATTCGCTCCCCTTTTTTTCACTAAAAATGAAAATTTTTGAAGGTTTTTATATGGTTCCTTAAAAGGTTTGAACCGTTTTCTAGAAAAAAAACACTATTTTTGTCGTACGGATGGTACTTTTTTCGACATCACTTAAATTGAAAAATCTTTTGAAGCTAAATCACACGAACACGATAACTATCATTCAGAAAAACATATTTTAAGGAAATCACTGTCTTCTCAGCGTTGGACGTTGAATCTTTATTGAAATTTATAAACTAAAGATCCTTTTTCTTGTGCGCATTTTCGAAAAGCTCTTCACAATTTTAAATTCGGTCCTCAAAGACCTGATTTTTACTGCAAATGAAACTTAACTAAAAAACTGTTTATATGTATTTGAAATTCCGTTTAAGATCAGAGCAGATTTAAAAAATCACAGAAAAAATAATAATTTCACAAATTTTTAAGCAAACTTTGTCAATGTTACAGTTAATATTTTTGATTCTTAAAATTTTTACAGACTTCTAGAATTTTCTTAATTTATTTTAGACACCACTAGAAAAGGCTTTCAAAAGTTGTTTCATGAAGTTCAAGAAGTTGAGGAAATTGTATTTACGATATGATTTGAATTAGTCCTGCAACGCAGACAGCGGTAAAGTTAGTAGATAATAAAAGACAAAAATGACAGAATTATAAAATTGATAAAAACTATGATAATTCAGATCATTATAAATTACAAAATTCTATACCTAACTGTCAAAATTGACAGTTGCAAAGATTTACAAAAATGATTAAAATGACAAAAAATCTTTTAGACATTTTAATAAGTTTTATCTGTCATTTTTCTCGTTTTTTGTCATTCTTTTTTATTATTTTGGCCTGTGCAATTAAATCAGAATTCATATTCCAAATAACGATGTCTAACTATAATCAAAAAAACGATGTCTAACTATAATTAAGGAAAACAACATATTTATAAAAATATAAACTAGAAATCCAGATTAGGTTCAAACTTCCTAATTCTAATTTTTCAATTTTATTATTTTGGCCTGTATATTAAAATCAGAATTCATATCCCAAAATAAGGATAAAACGTTGTCTAATTTTAATTAAGGAAAACAACGTTAAAAATGAAAATTATAAATCCAGATTAGGTCCTAATTTCCTAATTTTTAAATATATGTTCTGAAAATCAAGGACCATAATTTATAATAAAAATAAGGACGAAGTTCAAAATTTAATTTCAGTAGCGGACTCAAATAAGGATTTACAACCTTATTCCGAATGCTGAACAGTGCAATTTGTGCTACCATCGGGCGAACAACTTGGACATTTTTTCCGGAATTTAGCCCTTGGTGAGATTCTTCCTTATCCTACAAAGAATTTAAGCTTGCCTTAGACGTTCGATACTCGACTGATGTAGTGAAACTCAGGGGCAGCAAATACATAATTGAGCAATCCACGCATTGAATATCCGTATGCCTATGATGTAGCTCCATGAAAATTCCTTCTTTTATTAATAATGTTTTTTTTTTCGAAATAGCTGGCATTTTTTTTTTAAATTGGATGAAAGAATAATCTTATAACGCTTTACCAGCATTAACTGCCATAAATCTAAAGATAAAAAATTTAACTTTAGTTTATTTTCCAAATTAGTCCTGTTCAGGATGAGGAGTGAGCAAAACATATAGATTCAATTAATAGACTTGTATGTGTAGGTAGGTACATATTGTTCCCGTCTCACGAGAAACTAGCGAGTTTTAATGCATGATTCGGTGATCTGGGTTGGTGAGCCTTTTCTCGCTCATTTTCACACACTGTGTTTGTGTGTAGTGAACGAACAACGAGGCGAGGGAGAATTGCACACTCTCGCGCACTCTTCTCCTGCGACAGGGCACTTTCCTCTTTCATTCATAAAATTTTGCTGATCATTAATATTTTTAGTATGGCCTTGCTCACGGCCAACAAGCGCCCCTGCTGCCTCTTGGCCGAATGTGCTGATTGATATTTCCTCCACTCAGGGCGGGGCTAACATTTGCGGGGGTATAATAATTCTACCAGCCGGGGTTTTCGTAGTTTCCTGCATCTAAGGCTATCATGGCAATTTTCAACACCAAATAGGTATATGATTTGATAATCTAAACTTCCAGGACAAGGAACGATATCGTATCAATCTTCTCTCAAGATATGAAAACTCTCCTGAAGGACTAGACAAACCGTGGCTCAACTGGTGAGAGACATCCAACATCCTATTTCTTCATATCAGTCAGCCATTCTTAAGAATAGAAATCAATAATTGACATTTTGAGGAACACGTTATGATGTAAACACGTAACATTTGATGAACATCTAAATATAAGTTTTAAAAATAAAATAGTGTTAACAGATTTGCATGGGATATTTCATAAATATGAATGTAATCTTTGGGTAAAATTAATCTCATACAGCTGAAATCAAGGCTGTACAGAAGTATGCGTGCCATCTTCTCTACAAGTGAGAAACCGAGCCTGGAGTGTTCGTTGCGAGTTCATATGGGTAAGCGAGAAAGAGCAACGGTATAAAATGGCACTAATGGAAGCTCTAATTTTCTCAATGAAAACCCATAGTTCTTATTTTTTCATTCATAAAAAACTCAGATGTCACCACTTACTTATAGCATGGTACACTCTACATTCATCATTGCTCACTATAGTGAAAGAAGCTAGGGTTGCCAATGAAATTTGTGAGATACTTCAAAAATTCTATATCAATGCGTTGGTAGACTGATCGCTGATGTTCGGTATAACAATTCTTCTGGAAATTCAAGCCTTTTTGCATAGGGGTACCCATATAACTTTTTGACTCGTGATGTTGTTGGACTCGCGCTGTTCTTCTGATAGCTGAGAAGTTGCTTGGGACAAATTTATAGTACACAGGAGCTATCACACTTCACACATCAAATTTGTGCCTTTTGAGTGTATAGGGTTTTCCACTAAATATTTTGACTCATTGAAAAGGCTAACACTGAGAGCTGCCAATGAGAATAATAGAGAGAACTTCCCAGCGAAGGAAAAAAAACTTCGATTTTGCCTAGGACCACATCCCGTCAAGTTCAACTTATAATAATGAACAGCACTAACTTTTCTCTGGAGCCTGCACTCGATCCACTTGGCTGACTACTGATGCTACCATTGACACTATCCAGTTTGGCCAGGTTTCTTAGTAGACCCCAGGCTTCGCGCCTTGAATTAGCATTTAACAAATTTGGTCTTGCCAATTTTCACTTTCCTCCCAATCTTGCAAAGGCACACAATTGATTTACATCCACTTTTTCTCTTGTATTATCTTCTCACTGTTCACCCTCAGCAGAAGCGCTCTGTGCGCTTCATACCTTCTAGAGCTCACCCATCCTATCCCATCCCATCCACCTGCTGCTGCTTCTGCTGCTACTTCCTTCCTTCTGTTACACCTCTTCCAGTGAATGCTCAATTATTGCCAGCACACCACCACACGTATAGACCTAACTCACGGAATCCCACAAGGAGGATCTAAAAATTTTCCCATAGTTTTCCAACCAAGCACATCCAGCTATTTGCAAGCCGTTTCCACAGGACACTTACTCTTCATATGCCTCGGTCATGATTCGATATCTCAAATATACTAATATTTTGCGGTAGTAACACTGTTTTCACCATTTTTGTATCTGTACATGGGCCAAAGCGAAAATTTTCGTGTGAGAGACGATTAGTACTGAAAGATTTCTGCTGCTCTTCTTGCTGCTGCGTTTTCAGCTACTACACTGACTCTTGCCTCAGCAGAACTTGGTTTGCGATGATGCCTCAATGAGCGAGCGTGTTGCTGCTCTCTGGCACACGCACTGGTGGCGGTGGAGCATCTAGATAGAAAAGCATCGGCAGAGCGACCAGCACAGCACAACAGTTCATTCTCCAAAAAATTCCATTTTTCGCTCTTCTATTCCTGTGCTCTGCTGAATAGTCTGCTAAGCATGGGCTGTTCGAAAAACTGACTGAAGCGAATAGATAATGGGACGAGAATCAGGCGGAAGAAACTCCGAGAACTGGCCAAATTCGAGCTTCTAAGCTCTCTTACACTCCCGCGAGCTAGTCGTGATGAATTTGAGATAAAATTTCTGCTGGGTTAGTGTCACTGGACGTCGTGTGACAGGTATTGTCAGTTGACGCTATCGACGCAGGGATGCATTCATGGTCCAAATGTGTTCTTCTAGACAACTCTGGATTTCATTATCCAATATTCCAATTTATATAAATGAATCCCACGGACACTTTCTTCTTCAGATTTGAACATAAAATTCTAAATAAAACCACAGATTCTACTTCCGCGAATTATCGTCATGTGCGTAGTTAACTTTCAGTTTGCTGTTGAAACCTAATTTTGGTCTCCGTTTGCTATCATTTTGGACATCAAGGTCTGTTTCTCGACTAGTTTCTCGATCATATCTCCTTTACGAGTAAACAGCACTCCACATTTTAAAGCAGCTACGGATAAACCCAGATTATGAACGCTATTGAACACGTAGTTAATACTTGGTTGTAATGTAGCAATTGTACTCTCGATATTGAAGTAACCGTAGTATAATTGATTTTTATAATTGATGCTAGTAGATGACATTTTCTGTATAGCTCATTAACTATATTTACCAACATTCTGATGTTTTTAGCAATCTCACCTGCGTCACTAGAATATCGGGTTGAACATTGTCATACACTCCTTGGATATCGGTGTTACAAGCTACTAAAAACTCTGTGGTTTCTTTTTTAGGGATTTTCAGCCTATTTGATGATTTATCCCAACAAATTCTTTGTTTTGTAAAGCCAGTTGAATCTCATGAGTATGTTGGTGAAGGACTAAGATTTCTTTTCCTTTTCTAAATCTTGCGTGGCGCGTAGCAAAGGAAAAGGTTGTTTCCGAATTTGTAACACTCCTTTATTCGTTCAAAGTTCAGTGCGTTTCAAAAATCTACGATAGAAACATAACTTTGATGAAAAGGACTAAAATTCGATGTTTCTTTATCTCACGTTTAGTAACTTCTCCTATTCGCTTCCTGCAGTCTTGATTAATATTAGCTGCCTTCCGCTAGCCACCTTTAACATTAGTTATGCTAAATTAAATTTTTCTTTACACATTTCTCAATGAAATTCTCACCTCTACTCAACAGGTTGTACCTAATTAGGTGTCTTCTGAACCAGCGCGTATCCGTAATTGCCCTTTGCTCAATGTATGTATGAATTTGAGTTGATGGCCGAGAGTTTGGTACTCTATATCACCACTTTTACGAAAACGTTGTCAGTCGTGTGCATTTTGTTAAAATAGGGATGTTCCTTTTTTCATTTGTTTTCCACTTCCTTTCTGTACTGCTTAGATTTTCATTCGTGCTTTTTCGAGAAAATTGAGAATTTCTCTCAATTTTTCTTCATTAAAATCTTGGATCATTTCGAGCAGATTGGAATATCGATTCCAATCATAATGATTTCGAATATGGTTGAATTGAATGCATTTTAGTAGTGCATGTTCAGTGGTAAAGTTTTCATTACATAGTTCGCATAATTTTGTGTCTCGAATTCTCATGATTCCCAAATAATATGGTGAATAATCGTGTCCGCTGAGTAATCTATTCAAAGTTCGAGTTTGAATATTGGTGAAATCGGTATTCCAGTACCAGGGTTTATTGGAGAAGTTCGACTGAAATTCGTAGAATTTCATTCCTTTTCTTTCGTGTTGTACCATGTTTTTGTACCATAGATTTGAGGATTCCAAAGACTCTAGTTTGAATCTGTTGTATGCGTCTTCTAATCGTAATTTGTTTTGTAGTAATATTGGTCCATCTAGTCCTTGTTTTGCTAAGATATCCGCATTTTCGTTTCCGGCAATTCCTACGTGTGAGGGAATCCATTGGATCTTCACATTCTTAGTTGTAGCCATCGTACATATATCATGGGTAATTTGGTCAAATTTTTTGTTCTTTATGTCTTTTTTAATAATTTTACAGGCCGCTTGGGAGTCGGTAAAAATAACAGCGACTCCTCTGGTTGTGTCTATATGTTCTAGTGCTACTCTTATAGCTAATAGCTCGGCTGTTGCAATGTTAACACTGTTAACTAAAGCAATACTTATCTTCGTATCCGAAGAAGCGTCGTAAATTCCAATGCCACATTTGTTCATACTTTTGGATGCATCAGTATACCAATGATCACGGTGACCATAATGGTTATTAATCATCTCTATGGCAAGTGTTTTTAGTACGGTCGGAGATGTTTCTTTCTTTCTCATCATATTTTCGTCCTACGACTTTCCCGCCGAATAAACCGCTTTCTTTTCTCTCGCTCTTTTTCCCTGTTCAAAAACTGTCATCAACTTGAGTGCGTTCAGTGCTGCCCGTTTAGTAGCCCCGTTCAGTAACAACTGTGTACCATTCGATTCTAGCGTTTACCATGTTTGCAAAACTTTTCCTTCAGGAAGAAGCTAGTTTCATGAGGCGAGGTGACGCTGCTTCTATTGGAAGTTTACCAGGCTTCAGTATAGCCAGAGCCACAATTGAAATTTTCTTTGCCAGCAACGTTTTTGTAACATCTTCCAGATCGGCTTGCCAAAAGTAATTCAAAGAATCATGATTTAAACAGTCACAACCATCGAAACCAACCTGCTCTTTGGAATAATTTATCCAATACTCCGTGTAGTATTTTTTTTTATCTTTCAACTGGCCTTGATTCCCTGTTGATCATTCTGTAAAAACTTCGACCCATTCTCCATAGTTCAGTAAAAGACGTCGATGCGTTTAGTTCATCACACTTTTTTCACCAAGCACTTCTTTTCTTTAAGCATTTTTTTTTTTAATTTCCTTCAGCCGTTGTTTGTCGTTGCTTTTCAAGTCTAGCCGCCTTCTCCAGACTCTAAACGTGTGTCGTGGGTAGCCTCTATTGGATTCATTTT